>NC_051219.1:43325084-43335084 GCF_015220715.1 Pygocentrus nattereri
GAACCCAGGGCTTTAGGTGGCACGTGGCACAATTGCGACTTGAACTTGTGGCCCAGGGGCCTTTCTCTGCACTCAGAGGCAGCATATTTATGTGATGAGCCACTCAAGAGGCCCATTGTGTGCCTTGTGTGATGTTAACATGCTCTGATTTAAAGCTGTCTAGTGTCTACAGCGCTTGTTGATGAAGTTGAAAAACTATTGTGTGTGTGTGTGTGTGTGTGTGTGTGTGTGTGTGTGTGTGTTTGTGTTTGAGTACATACTGTAAATGGGGAAGGCGGACACAGTAATTTTGAGAATGCAGGGCCTTTCATTTGTCACAGTATTCTGTGTGTGTGTGTGTGTGTGTGTGTGTGTCTGTGCACTTACATAAGTGTGATGCTGTATTTGTTTGTGAACGTGACTCTTAATTGCCTGTAATGGTAGAGATGTCACGTTTTTCTTTCTTTCCCTGTGCACATGTGGATGGGTGTGTGTAAGGTCTCAGCAGTCTGTTAACATCTGCATGCCCCCTAGTGGCCATGCAAGTCTATTCTAGTATTTTTAATGAATACAATCAAGTAAAATATTTTTTCCCAGGATCTCTGTTATCAGACTAACTCGGATGCTTTTGGCTCTCTGTGTGTGAACTATTGTGACACTATGTGGGGCTGCTAGAGAGCAATGGGGGGCGAAAGGGGAGGGATGAGAACCCCCTGCGGTTCTCACTCCTCCACAAAGACGGCTGTGCTGAGACCAGCCAGGTTTTTCTGAGAAGAAGCTTCCTTGACATCAGACCTAAATGCACAGTTGCCGCAGTAAAGCATTTAAACACGTTTAATATTACTTTGCCTGTTCGCCTGTGAAGATGAAAAGATCCAGTTCAACAAGTTTTGTAAATTATACACATTCCAAAAAAAAGAAATGCATGATTTCACTGACGGAACTCCAAAACATGTGGAAATGCCGTTTCGTGGCTTCTCTGAAAAAGATTTAATCAGCCTTTGGCTTTGTGGCGGCCTGCAACCCCCCCTCCTCTAGCATATGGGTCATCTCTCTGGCTTAGTTCCCACTTTTTGTGTGTGGTCAGTTGTTTGCCAGTAAAGCACAAAGGGCAGTCAGTATGGCACCAGGCGTTTTCACTCACTCATTTACACATGAATCTGTGCTATTGTTGCTGCTGAGCGGAGTTTTTTTTTCTCCGGAGCTGCTGGGAGTCACTGAGCTCTCTGAGTTTATACAGTCTGGCCTACTGTACGAGCTGCTGTACTACTAGCCGCTGACTCTGAATTTAACCCCGTAAAGGTCCGAGTTCCAGACATTAGTTTCGATTCTCATAGCCGCTGAATTTGGCTTTGTTCAAATTGTGTGTATTTAACTTAAATGAGGAAAAACAGAAGTTCTGGTCATTGGCCTTGTGAACCTTTCTGGAGGTTTGCAGGGGTTCTGGGTGGTGTTTTGGATTCTCCTTTACAGTTTTCAGTGCATATTTTCATGTTTTTCCAGTATTTAAAATATTGCAAAGATCAGACGTGTTTTGTCTTTTCAGGAGAACATTGGAGAACATTATTCTTGCATTTGTCTCTTCTCGCCGCTGTCGGACCAAAACCTCACGTCTCCAAAATAATAACTTCACAGGAGAAGGAAAAAAACTACTTTACTGTTAATGTAAGTCAATGGAACCAGAATTTTTTCCATGTCATTTTGGGTCGTTTCTTTTGGTCCATTCATCATGAAATTTACAGACAATGTAAAAGTCAACAGGTTTGTTCAAATCATGTCAGAAACTGAAAAACGACAAAAATGGAGATACAAGGTTTTCTTCCAACAGCAGCAAAATACTTGCCTTAGTCAAGGAGCTTTGGCAAGACTTCACTTGGTCCAAAATGCAGCTGCTCAGCTCTTAACATAGACTGGACATAGAGACCACATCAGCCTAGTGCTGGCCTCTCCTCACTGGCTGCCAGTGAAACTCAGGATTGATTTTAAAGTACTGGTTCTTTCTTATATGGTCACCAGTGCCACACTTTACAAAATAAAATCTTAAAATTTTGAAATATTAAAAATGCCTATGTTTGTATACTCTCTCTCTTTCTGTCTCTCTCTCACTCTCTCTCTCTCTCTCTCTTTCTCTCTCTCTCTCACTCTCTCTCTCTCTCTCTCTTTCTCTCTCTCTCTCACTCTCTCTCTCTTTCTCTCTCTTTCTCTCTCTCTCTCTCTCTCTCTCTCTCTCTCTCTCTCTCTCCTATCTTCTGAAGCCTTTCTCTCATAAAGAGGATTGGTTGTCATTAGTAATCTGCTCAGCAGATTCCTGCATTATCTCCTCCAGCGTGGAGAAATCTGCTTGGATTAGAATCCCTGTGTAAACATCCCTCCTTTCTCCTGCGGAGAACAAAGCTAGCACTTAACCGCCCATCCCCTCCGCCAGCGAGGAAGGAGACAGCGCGAGGGAAAGTGAAAGAGCGAGGCTGTTGAGATCAGAGCGAGCTTGTTCTACAGGGCTGCACAAACACGAGGCATTTAAAAACATGTCGAGAAGCAGCTGCAGGTGTTCCAGCAGGTCGTCTCACCTGTTCTGCTTTGGTGAAATTCCTTCAATGAAGGTTTGTGAATGAAGCCTGAGCGCTTTCAGGGATGTTGTGACAGCAGAAGAGCATCTGATTTAACCCTAGATCAGATCATTTTCCCCAGTCGTAAGCGTTTCTATATTCTACGCTCACTGTCCAGTTTATCAGCTCCACTTACTGTATAGCTGCACTCTGTAGTTCTACAGTTACAGACTGTAGTCCATCTGTTTCTCTGATACTCTGTTACCCTGTTCTTCAGTGGTCAGGACCCCCATGGACCCTCACAGAGCAGGTACTGTTTGGGTGGTGGATCATTCTCAGCACTGCAGTAACACTGACATGGTTGGTGTGTTAGTGTGCGCTGTGCTGGTCTGAGTGGATCAGACTCAGCAGTGCTGCTGGGGTTTTCTTGGGCTGTGAGATGTCAGAACTTTCCACATACAGTTTGTACAGTAGATCAACACGTTAGGTAGCACTTTTCTGCACTTTGCTGAGCGTTATAGCAGGTTGTGCAGTAGTGCTGTACCAGCCTGCTGTAGATGGCTGTGTTTATGCCAGGCTGAATTCCTGCCATATTTTCCCGCCGTGCCCTGGCCTCTGTGGCCTGGACCCAAGCACCGCCCCATAACCTCGGAGGGAGAGGGAGAGAGTGAGAGAGCTGGAGAGACAGAGAGAGAGAGAGAGCTGGAGAGACAGAGAGAGAGAGCTGGAGAGAGAGAGAGAGAGAGAGAGAGAGAGTTTGGGAGAGAGAGAGAGAGAGAGAGAGAGCTGGAGAGAGAGAGCTGATGAGGGAGAGGGAGAGAGAGAGAGCTGATGAGGGGGGGAGAGAGAGAGAGAGAGAGAGAGAGAGAGAGAGACAGAGAGCTGGAGAGAGAGAGCTGATGAGGGAGAGGGAGAGAAAGATAGAGGTGGGGAGAGAGAGAGCTGATGAGGGGGAGAGAGAGAGAGACAGAGAGAGAGAGCTGGGGAGAGAGAGAGAGAGAGAGAGAGAGAGAGAGAGAGAGAGAGAGAGAGAGAGAGAGAGAGAGAGCTGGAGAGAATGAAGCTTCACTTCATGTTAGAGACCCTCCGCCAAACGGAATTTGTCCCCAGTTACACCCACCAAACCTGCACCTGCTGCTCTAATCACTTCATAATGCAGCTGAACTGACTGTTACAGCTACAGTCTGTCTTACTTACCGGCTTACGACACACTGGGAACTGACTCTTTTCCTCTGTCTGTGTGTTGTGGAACCTCAAAAAACAAAACAAAACAAAAAAACCATAAAACGAAGTTTTCTGTTAGTTACCTTGACGCTTTTTTCTATTTAATATTCCCTTATAGTTTATCTCATTGTCCCTTATGTTTTTAATTTGATGGTATCATCTTACACTTTATTTTATTGCTTTATATTCTTATTCAAATCTCAAATTTTGTCTTATGTCGCTGCTGTTGGGGGAAAATAAAAGACATCTTTTTTTTTTTTTTGACATCATTTGCAAAGACCTGTTGTTCTTTACATTGTGTGTAAATTTCATGATGAATGGACTAAAAGAAACGACTTAAAATGACCTGGAAAGACGTCTGGTTCCATTGACTTACATTAAAAGTAAAGCAGGTTTTTTCCTTCTCCTGTAAAGTTACCATTTTGGGATACGAGGTTTTCTTCTGACAGCAGCGATATGCTCCTATATTCTTACTGTAGTCTTATTTTTGTCTTATATTCTCTTGTATATTTTATCTTACATACCTTTTGTTATTGGTCTAATGTATTTGTTCTTGTTTTTTATTTTAACCTCCTTTTTCATTAGATTTTTGCTGTATTTTCTTATACTAATCTTTTTTATCATATATTCCCTTATATTCTTATTCTCTGTTTACTTATATTTACATTTTATATTTCCTTGTATTTTTATTATAATCTCTTTTAATTTTCTTTTTGTCATTTCTTTCCTTTTTTTCTTTCCTTTTTTCCTTATATTCTCCAAAATAGTAACTTTACAGGAGAAGGAAAAAACCTACTTTACTTTTAGTGTAAGTCAGTGGATCCAGACGACTTTCCAGGTCGTTTTGGGCCGTTTCTTTCGGTCCGTTCATCATTCGTCACTGAAAAACGACAAAAATTGAGATAGGAGGTTTTCTTCCGACAGCAGCGATATTTTGTCATATATTTCTATATATTTTTATTCTTGTCTTCTCTTGTCTTATAGCTCTTTCGCTATAGTCTAGCCTGAGTCCCAGCTTTTCCTGGAGAGAAAATCTCCAGCTTCCCCCGTCAGCTGTGCTCACTTCATGCTAATTGAAACTCCCTGACTTCTAACCCAATTGGGCCAGGCTTGTTCAAATCAAGTTAGCTCCGCTTTCAAATGCTGCTTAACTTCGTTTGCCTCCTCCTCAGAATTCCACAGCTTCAAACGGGTGGGTTTTTTCTCCTTCAGTATTGTGGTAAAAGACTCCCACTCAGGATTAGTGCACTGTTTGTGTATATGTGTATATGTGTGTGTGTGTGTGTGTGTGTGTGTGTGTGTGTGTGTGTGTGTGTGTGTGTGTGTGTGTGAATAATGTCACGTTTAAATGGTGGGATATGAAGTGTCTTTGTTTTTGGAGGCAGTCTGGCTTCTGTTTAAAGTGATCTTGTGTGTTTTGTGTAAAGTAACATTTTACACTGACCAGGCGTGACATCATGACCGCCTCGTTGTTTTATCAGCTCCACTTACTGTATAGCTGCACTCTGTAGTTCTACAGTTACAGACTGTAGTCCATCTGTTTCTCTGATACTCTGTTACCCTGTTCTTCAGTGGTCAGGACCCCCATGGACCCTCACAGAGCAGGTACTGATGTGGTGGTGGTGTGTTAGTGTGTGTTGTGCTGGTCCTGTGGGCACTGATGAAGGACTAGAGGATGACCAGCACAGCATAACTGTGCAGCAGCAGATGAGCTGTCATCTCTGACTTTACATCTACAAGGTGGACCGACAAGGTAGGAGTGCCTAATAGAGTGGACAGTGAGTGGACACAGTGTTTAAAAACTCCAGCACCACTGCTGCGTCTGATCCGCTCAGACCAGCACAACACACACTAACACACCACCACCGCATCAGTGTTACTGCAGTGCTGAGAATGACCCACCACCCAAACAGTACCTGCTCTGTGAGGGTCCATGGGGGTCCTGACCACTGAAGAACAGGGTAACAGAGTATCAGAGAAACAGATGGACTACAGTCTGTAACTGTAGAACTACAAAGACCAGATATACAGTAAGTGGAGCTGATAAACTGGACAATGAGGGTAGAAACAAGGAGGTGGTCAGAATGCTACGCCTGGTCAGTGTATGATGGTTTTAGTATTATATGTACTATAATAGAGTTGATGATCAACCAGAGTTTTTATCAGCACCTGACGTTAAGTGTGGAATTCCCTGTCCTCTGACAGATGCTGTCTATACTGATAAGGTGTGATAGATAAAGATGACTCGAGTCACTGTTGTGAGTGGCCTTGAGCGGTGCAGGATGAATAAGACATAGAGAAGTCTGACATATGGAGCGCCGGCATTTTCAGGCTCATATTCTGCACATCAGGTCAATAAGGTCAGTCCAGAGAGCAGAGGTCAATAGCTTTGACCCAGCCAAGTGAGCAGAGGAAGGGATATTGATATTCCCACGTGAGGACACACACACACACACACACACACACACGCGCGCTCCATTCTTTCAGTATCCCATAACACAGAAATGCGTACGCCTCTTCATTCTCTCCCACTCTCATTTTCGTGCTCCCTCACACACTCTCCCCAGCGTTCCGAAATCCCAGAATTCCAAAGTCATTTTCAAATTCCCTTCCCAACTTTCCCATGACAAATCTCTTCAGGATATGCCCCCCACCCCCTCCCCTCGCTCCCACCCATTTGCTGTTCACCCCTTTCTCTGGCTCTCTGAATGTAGAGCTGGGCGTGAGTGACCGACACCCTTTGTTAGAACTGCTCGGCGTTCTCTCGGCCGTGTTGGGCGTGTGTACAGTAGACTAAGAGACCGGGGTGTGTTGGCGTTGGGTATGTGTGGTCAGCGAGGTTGGAATCAGTGGTCAAGATCGCTCATCCCTGCAGTCTAATCATGGTATCTAGTGCCGAGTTAAACAATACCACCTCCGCTGTTCTCTCCCTCGTGACACTGAGCTGTGTGAGGCCAACTGTTCGGTTTTGTCTGGAGGCAAAATAGGATCATAATCCGAGAGCAGGAGAAAGAGAATGGAGAATGAAAGAGGCATGTGACTCTGACCTGCCCCTAACACACACACACACACACACACACACACACACACACACACACACACAGTCTTTCCCACGTGCCGTTGTTGTCATCTGCCATTGAGCTCACTCTAAAAGCTTCAGAAGTGCAAATGCCGAAGGACTTATTACGTATTGAGTCTGTTGTATCCAAACAATGAAAGCCCATTTGATGTCTCCGCCCATTGACCTCTGGGATAGGCTCCAGCAACCCCTGCCACCCATGAGGATAAGCGGCTTTGTGTGTGTGTGTGTGTGTGTGTGTGTGTGTGTGTGTGTGTGTGTGTGTGTGTGTGTGTGTGTGTGTGTTTTTGACAGCTGTATATTAACCCTTACTTAAAGATGATAAAAATGTGTTTTTGTTATTTCAAATTATTTAAATTATGGAAACATTTGAAAAAAATCTGCTTTTTTAAAGTGGGGTATTTGGTAAAATGTACGACCCAATATTTACAAATACTGAGAATGAATACATTTTCAACTGGTATTCGCAATGTATGGTAATAACATCATCATAAGAATTCTTGGTCATGTGACATCATAAAGTATTTGCCTTTTTAAACTAAAAGACCCTTTTTCCACAATTAAATAAGAAAGCACGGATTTAATTTTACTGCTTTTAAGTAAAATTCAGTTAATGTAATTGTTGCCATGTGGCAACACCGTGCAGTGGAGGGTTAAAACTTAAACTGAGTAATATATGATAACAGTGACTTACTGTGGCAAAATAAGTTATTTTCTCTAAACGCTGGCAGTATCTCAAAATAATGACTTAATATGTCAAAATAATGACTTAATATCTCAAAATAATGACTTAATATCTCAAAATAATGACTTAATATGTCAAAATAATGACTTATTTTCTTGAAATTTTGATTTGTATTTCAAAATAACTACTTTGACTCACTGTAAGGTCAAAATATTACGTTTCAGAAATGAAAACATTTTATTTTGAAAAAAGCGATTTTAACCAGTTTTTTGAGGAAAAAGTCATTATGTTTTGATGATAATTCAGGTTTAAAGGAAATACATCATTTTTTTCAAGCACACAAGTTGTAAATTTGCTATAGTAACTTCCATCCATCCATCCATTTTCTAAACCGCTTCTCCGTCAGGGTCGCGGGGGGGTGCTGGAGCCTATCCCAGCGGTCTTCGGGCGGAAGGCAGGAGCTATAGTAACTTATTATTTTTAATAATAAAATACAAAACCCTTGAAAAAGGTGCTTATTTGTTTAAAACATGAATATTCAAATTGCTTAATGGTTAAAATGCCCGGCCGCCGTTTGTCGTCCACCTTACAGTAAACGAGAGTTTCTTTGTTCTTCTCCCGGTCACACGTTCCTCTCCTTCCGAAGGCCTGAATCCTCAGCTTGTACATTTTCTTCATCTCATTGTTTTGTCCCACTCTCTCGTTCCTCGTAGCTTTTATCTCCGTTCTTCCCTCCCACACCTCCTAGCTGCCTCCTTAGCTCATTACGGAGGCCAGTGTGCCGCCCTCGGAGCTGCGCGGGAAAACCAGCTTTTCCTCCTGGGATTAAACTCTGGGGGTCTGAACTGCAGGAATTGCTGTAATTTTTTCCTTTATATTTGTCGATGGCTTACGTCTTTCCTTTCTTCTGTCCTTCCTTCCCTCCATCCGTCCTTCCATCTTTCCATCTTTCCTTTCTTCTGTCCTTCCTTCCTTCCTTCCATCCGTCCTTTCTTCCATCTTTCTATCTTTCTTTTCTTCTGTCCATCCATCCTTCCCTACATCCGTCCTTCCTTCCATCCTTCCTTACATCCGTCCTTCCTTCCGTCTTTCTGTCCTTCTGTACATCCTTCCTTCCATCTTTCTGTGCTTCTGTCCGTCCTTCCTTCCGTATTTCTGTCCTTCTGTCCGTCCTTCCTTCCGTCTTTCTGTCCTTCTGTCCATCCTTCCTTCCTTCCTTCTGTCTTCTGTCCGTCTTTCTGTCCTTTCTTCCTTCCAACCTTCTTTCTTTTTGTCCTTTCTCCCTTTCATAATGTCCTTTCTCCCTACCTTCAATCCTTCCTTCTTTCTGTCTTTCGTTCTGTCCTTCTGTCCTTTCTTCCTTTCATCCTTCTTTCTTTCCTTCCTTCCCTCTTTGTCCATCCTTCCCTCCATCCTTCCTTCTGTCTTTCTGTCCTTCTGTCCTTTCTTCCTTTCGTCCTTCTGTCTGTTCATCCTTTCTTCCTTTCCTAATGTCCTTTCTTTTTATCTTCCATCCTTCCTTCTGTCTTTCTGTCCTTCTGTCCTTTCTTCCTTTCGTCCTTCTGTCTGCTCATCCTTTCTTCCTTTCCTAATGTCCTTTCTTCTTATCTTCCATCCTTCCTTCTGTCTTTCTGTCCTTCTGTTCTTTCTTCCTTCCATACTTCTGTCTTTTCGTCCTTTCTTCCTACCTTCCGTCCTTCTTTCTAGCTAGTACTGCAGCCCCACCCCCAAACATGTTCTGGTTGGCCAGTGAGAGTCTTTTAATTTGAATATATCAGTGCTCAGAAAGGCCAATAGACCCTTTCTTCACAGAGGAGACAGTTCTGGGTTAAACACACTACCAGCTGAACTGAGGCCTTTCTTTGCTCCCAGTCATTGCAGATGTCTGAGAGAACAAGGAAGTATATTAAACTGAGAGAGAGAGTAAAATGGGTCTCCTTTAAAGGCCTTGACTGTGTGTGTGGGTGTGTGTGTGTGTGCACGCATGAACTACGCTGGCCTTGATGTTGTGTGTGTTAAATCGATGGTCCACCTCTGAGTCAAACTGTGTATTTTGTACCACTGGCTCATCGTGACTTTGCACTTAAACCCCATTCTTGTGCTTGTGGTGATCAAAGTTTGGAGGATTTGTGTCAGCCCCTGACTTTGAAATCACCCTAATGGAGTTTTACCCCCTCTTAGCCATTATAATACAGCACGGAGATCGACCTCTAACCCTGGAGCTGTGGCTGAGCTATGACCAGTCTACTGTGCTTCTCTCTTTTGCCCTGTATTTGAATATTTATTTGACCAAGTTATAGAATTTCTGGCTGTGAAAGTGTTTGGTCTGGTTTGGCTGGATGGAGTCAGTGACTGCGGTGAGGCTTGGGTTTCTGTGTTATTCCGGAGGTGATGGGAATCCTCAGTCAGGAACAAAGTAGAGTTTCTCAACATTCGACTTTATGCGAGGCTGAAGTCGCTTCTCATTCGCCGGCTTCTCTTTTGAAT
>NC_051219.1:43340084-43342584 GCF_015220715.1 Pygocentrus nattereri
CTCACTACTAAATATTCCACAGTCCACTGTCAGTGGGATTATAACAAAGTGGAAGCGATTGGGAACGACAGCAACTCAGCCACGAAGTGGTCGGCCACGTAAAATGACAGAGCGGTCAGCGGATGCTGAGGGGCATAGTGCGCAGAGGTCACCGACTTTCTGCAGAGTCAATCACTACAGACCTCCAAACTTCATGTGGCCTTCAGATCAGCTCAAGAACAGCGTAGAGAGCTTCATGGAATGGGTTTCCATGGCCGAGCAGCTGCATCCAAGCCTTACATCACCAAGCACAATGCAAAGCGTGGAATGCAGTGGTGTAAAGCGCCGCCACTGGACTCTAGAGTTCCACAAAGACGTGGATGAGCGAGTTTTTTGTGGAAGAACTTGACTGGCCTGCACAGAGTCCTGACCTCAACCCCACAGAACACCTTTAGGATGAATTAGAGCGGAGACTGTGAGCCAGGCCTTCTCGTCCAACATCAGTGTCTGACCTCACAAACGCGCTTCTGGAAGAACGGTCAGAAATTCCCATAAACATTCCTAACCCTTGTGGAAAGCCTTCCCAGAAGAGCTGAAGCTGTTATAGCTGCAAAGGGTGAGCCGACATCATAATAAACCCTATGGATTACGAATGGGACTTCACTCAAGATCATGTGTGAAGCCAGACGAGCGAATACTTCTGGAAATATAGTGTATAGCATATAGATAGAGAGGTGGTCGATATGGCAGAAATGTAGTATTACGATACTTCACTACATTCTCTCTACATAATATGCGTCCTGATTTTTCTGTCTTCTGAATTTGGAACAGACCAAGTGTAAAAAAACAAAAAACAACAGTGCCACATTAAAAAATGCTGTAAGAAGATTTTACACACCGCACTGCACTAAAATCAGTCAAAGAGTGAAGAATTATACTCTTTTTGTAGTGAAGCAGGTAGTGAGTGTTCTTGACCTGCTGGCGAAATCAGCAAAATGCCCAGAAAAGCAGACTGTGGCGTAATTTATCGTCATGTTGCCCAAACCCGGTACTTACATCCACATATAACACACACGGGCATCGGCTTGATCTCCTGTCCCGACATTGTATTAAAACAAGTGTGTGTGTGTTTGTGTCTGCTACCGTAAAACAGAAGGAGGGCCGAGACGGCGGCCTTGCCCCCTCCCTCCCTTCCTCTCTCCTTCTCCTCCCTCCTTCTCCCTCTCCCTCTCTCTCTCTCTCTTGCTCTAATTGAAGAGTACCTCAGTGAGAGCAGGAATTAACACTGGACTCTTTAAACTGCGAGCTGACACAGTAGGAGCTGTGTGTGTTTAAAATAGACCCCTTTAGCGAAACGGCGGGCCACTTTAGCCATTCGGTTTTTTTTTCTCCTGTTGTTCTTTCCTCCGTTCTACCATCTCTCTCTCGGACTGGTCCACGGCGTTCTCACGCCAGCGCGGGGCACACTGCAACTCGGCCAAGCCAAGCGCTGTCCCAAGTGCTGCGGAAACACCAGGGGTAAGTGTGTGTGCACCGACACACACACTCGTGCACACATCTCTCGGGGGGGCACGAGCGCACGTGTACGGGTGTGGGTGTGTGTGTACTATCACTAGTCAAGTGATAGTACATCTAATGTATTTATGTGTCGTATACGTGAATATAATTAATGGTGTCTAAGTAGCTTTGGGTTCCTTGGTTGTCACTGTCCATGTGTTGGTACTTACTGAATTGGTACTAGTTGGCTTGGTGCTTGTTGAACATCGTGAGGTGATTTTTTGGCTTGAATTTATACTCTGAGTTGGTTCTTGAACTGGTGCTTTCTGAGTTTGAACTTGATGGTATTTGTGGAATTAGTACTGTTTGAGTTGGTATTTCTGGAATTAGTACTTCATAAGTACTTCATAAGGTGGTACTTCGACGGATTACCTTTTGATTTGGTGCTTGTTGAGCGGGTCCTTTTTGAGTGAGTACTGTCTGAATTGGTACTAGATGACTTGGTGCTTGCTGAATGGGTTTTTTTATTATTGATTGATTTACATAATGAGTTCATGACTTGGTATTTCATGTATACTTTGAGTTGGTACTTAAATTGGTACTTTCTGAGTGAAATTTTTTAACTGAAATTTTTGAATTGGTATCTTTTGAGTTGGTATTTCTTGGATTTGTACTTTAATGGGTACTTTGAGTTATCCCTTATTGATTTGGTGCTCGTTGAGTGGGTACTTTTCTAGTGGGTTCTTTCTGACTTGGTACTTTTTGAGTGAATACTTATTGATTTGGTGGTTGAGGAATTGATATATATTGTATTGTACCTTTTGAGTTGTTACTTGTCTGAACCCACCCACAGTTAAATGGCACAATGGTTAAGATGTCCAAATTGAGTTGTGTTGGCAATGAGATATTGGCATTAATAAGTTGGCACAATTAGTGATTCATCAGTGCTAAATTGTTGACTTGTATGTCATATCAGTTGCCCTGTGTGTTTGTGTGTGTGTGTGTGTGTGTGTGTGTGTGTGTG
>NC_051219.1:43347584-43350084 GCF_015220715.1 Pygocentrus nattereri
CCGGGCTCCAAGGCAGCCTTGTTGGTGAAAGTGAACAACACCGGCAAAAGCCAGTCCACCACTCCCGCTAGCGCCAACCACCTCGTGAACCTCGACCCATCTTCCAGTAGCTCCACCTACACCCCGTCCCACCCTAGCAGGCCTGGCCATTTTGGCAGTATGGCCGTGCCTGGAGACCCCAAGCAAGCCTTCCACCTCAAGAAGGCTGACAATGGCAGCTTCTGCCTGGTAGTGCCCAACCCTGGCTCTGCTTCGTGCCCAACCCCCCAGCACACCGTCTCAGCTGGTCAGCGCCCTTCTTCTCCCCCATATGGAGCCACGCCCAGTGCACCTGCCCCACCCATCTACGATGAGCCACCAGCCGTGGATCCCCCTATTTATGATGAGCCACCCGTGGAGATGGAGGTGGAAGGGGTTCAGCCTTTAACCCGCGGTCACTACACCTCCACTCCTCCCCACAGCCTGCCCCGAGCAGTTCAACCCCCCAAACTCCTCCAGTTCCCCCATGGCAAGCACAGGCGTAACCCCTCAGCCGGGGACTACAGCCCAGCTGGCCGTGAGTGCATCAAGCACATGGTCAACGTAGACCCATCCGCCTCCAGGCTGATCCAGCCCCAGCATCCCTTGGCCTCCAATGCTGGCCTGATCCAGTCCCAACCTTCTTTGTCCTCTAATCCCGGCCTGATCCAGTCCCAGCCTCCCCTGGCCTCCAATCCCGGTGAGATCCCATCTCAGGTTCCTTCAGGCCTTCCAGCCCAGGCAAAGAAGGAAGTCTCTCTTGAGAAGAAGCAGTCTTGGAGGCTGCCAGAGCCCAGACACAGCAGGCAGAGCAGCTTGGCGTCCCAGGAGTACCCAGGTCCAGCGGCTGTCACCTACCAGGACTCTGGCTACTCCACTGGACCTTCACCCAGCCTGCGGAGGAAGAACCGGAGGAGGGTGCCGGGGCCTGGAATGGTCAGTTCAGGACGTCCCGGATCGGCAGGAAGCGGAGAACTGATGGCACTCAATGACAAACTAATGGCAGAAATGAAGGCAGCAGTGAGCCGCTCAGTGTCCAAAGCCAGCCTGGACACGGAAATGGGTTCAGAAGCTTCTGGAAGTGGAACCGCCCGCTCCCCTCCAGGATCACTAAGGAATGGGACACGGGCTGGAGGGATGCGGGGGTCTAGGGAGGACGTCACAGCCAGCGAACATTCACTATACCGCAATGGTGGAAATAGCCATGCCGATGTGCCAATGTCACCGTTGGCAATGGAAGGCATGGCCGTGAGGCAGAAGAGGACGTACGAGAAAGTGGACTCTCTAGAGAAAAGCGGAGCGTCTCAGACGAGCCTGTCCTCACCGGAACCACCCATGTCACCCTCCCAGGTACCTTTCTGTGTTTGTGTGGGTCTGTGATGGGGGTTTGGATGACAAATCAATAATGATTATTGATACAGTTTTCAGTATTTGATGCAGTGTAGGTAATATGGGTTTGAGGTGTTTAGGTTTAATTGATTGTACCATTTTTTTTAGTCCTCAAGACTAAAGAAATAAGACAAAATCAAAAGTCAGAACACATTATAATTATCGATAATTACTGATATCAAAAAATGTAAAAATGTCAAATATTCTGTGATTTTGTTTTTGGCTATATTGCGGTCACTGTGCTGAGTTTTCGCTGTTACCCCATGAGGGAAATTAATTTCCGAGCAATTTTTTGAGCCAATTTTCCAAGTCCTTTAACATTGAGCACAGATACTCACACTGGTCAGATTAGACATGGTTTCCCTCACTGTTCTTTTATTTCTTTCTCTGTCCACAGCGGGAATAGAAATTTACGGCCTTATGTTCTTACTTTCACTCGCGCTGTCCGTCCCCTCTTCCCTTTCTATCTGTTGGCCTCTGGGTCAGATTCCCAGTATGTCTCATATGGTTTGTCCGAGTGGAAAAGCAAAACATCAGTCTCCATCCGGTCGCCGTGGAAACAATACGGCAGTGAGGGACTGACTAAGGGCTTCCTGTCTCAGAGGGTGCGAGTGTTCCACTCCAGAGTGATTTGCTTTATCTGTGTGTGAGTGGGTGTGAGTTGGGGGCGTGTGATTGTGGAGACTGAGATCAGGCGGATTGTTTTTAGTGCAGGAGTGATGTGGTTTCTCTGAGGCTTGGACTTAAAGATTTAGCCAAAATATTTAATTGTATTTTTTCTGACCAATATTGTGGCTGCGATTTAAATTGGGTTATTTTGTATGAATTGAGGTCCAGACTTGTTTCTGTACAGTTAGTTGTGGTTGTGTTGTCCTGTCCACAGCACATGGGTGTTTGGTTGCCTCTGATTGGTCACAAGCTCTGTGATATTAGGTAAAATTTCACCACTTAAGAGTTGTGAAGACAAACTGTTGACAGGCTGTAACAAAAACTACATCTCATCAAAAAGTTTTAATATTAATGATATTAATTAAAACGATCATTTAAAAAATCTTGCAGCCCTCAGGCTCATTTGGAGTCTCTTATTGGACAA
>NC_051219.1:43355084-43432584 GCF_015220715.1 Pygocentrus nattereri
CTGTCTGTCTCTCTCTCTCTCTCTCTCTCTCTCTCTCTCTCTCTCTCTGTCTCTCTCTCTCTCTCTCTCAGTCTCTCTCTCTCACTCTCTCTCTCTCTCTCTCTCTCTCTCTGTCTCTCTCTCTCTCTCTCTCTCTCTCTCTCTCTCTCTCTCTCTCTCTCTCTCTCTCTTTCTCAGTCTCTGCCTCCCTCTTTATGTAGTTATTTTAATTAATCCTTTAACATAAAAGTAAAATCATATGTTAGCTTTGGAAGATCTCTGAAGTTTCCCCTCCCGGACGCAGAGCCGGTGGCATGGGGAACTCATCGACTCCGCTTTATACTCAAAGTGACCGCATCATTAAACCTGTGTCACATCTGGCATGGAGTTCGTTTAATACCTCCTAAATGTTGGGAGACCCCTCAGTTTGTGACCGTCTGATCACAGAAGCTGAGTTTGAGCCAGGACCTCGCTGATGAGGCTCTGTGGTTCCTACTGAGAATTCCACCCGATTTGAGAAAAGCTTTGGGAAATTATGTAATGTAATTTTTTTTTTTACTGCTATAAACAACGTTTTTTTTTCCAGGATTATGGGATTATGGTCCCAGTACTGAGAAGACCTAATAAATGATGCTGTATAAGCCGAAGAACATCTAAGTCAGTCGTGAGTAAATAGGATGTGTAATATATTCGCTTTGGTGCAGTGTAATAGTGTAATAGGGTGATGATGGAATTAAGAGTATTAAGAGACGAGGAGGGGGAGTAGAAACTGATTGAGGAAGAGGGAGAGAGGGAATGATGGGGGGGGTGAGAGGGGAGGCAGTATTGTTTGATGTTGGGATGTGATTTCCATATTGGGTCACCTATTTTGGGAGCAAGCGCAATCCGTATGAACGTTTCCAGGTTCCTGAGCCCATTCTGGTTGCAGGGGGGGGGTGAGTAAGCTGATCGCCCGCTGCCTACGCACAGCGCACCCCACACACATGCTCCTGCATGCTTTAACCCTGTCTCACACACACCAGTACACGTTTAAATATGAGCGCTCTGTCAGGTGTTTTGCATCAGTACTTCAGTGTCTCTCTCTCTCTCTCTCTCTCTGTTATATATTGTTATATATATAAAGGATTATAAATAAATAAAAGCTAAGATGTTTACACTGATCAGGCATAACATGATGACCAACTCCTTGTCCTATCAGCTCCACTTACTGTATAGCTGGTCTTTGTAGTTCTACAGTTACAGACTGTAGTCCATCTGTTTCTCTGATACTCTGTTACCCTGTTCTTCAGTGGTCAGGACCCCCATGGACCCTCACAGAGCAGGTGCTATTTGGGTGGTGGGTCATTCTCAGCACTGCAGTGACACTGACGTGGTGGTGGTGGTGGTGTGTTAGCGTGTGTTGCACCGGCACGAGTTGATCAGATGCAGCAGTGCACCATCATTAAAAACAAAAAAACATTGCATCACTTCACCTGAAACTATGAACATAAAGAATATTTAAATCCCTCATTTTGTCAAGCATGTATTTCGTTTTTGTTGTCGCTCTAAAAGTGTTTTGCTGCTTTTTTCCGGTACCGCAGTCTGTTTTCACGCATTTCACATGCACAGAGAAATCTGATTATCCAGCTAAAATTCAGCTGTAATCTGATTTCTAGATCAGACTGTGGCGTTTACATGAGCATTTGAGTAATCAGATAAGTTTAGAAATACACCTCAGACTAACTGCACATATGGAACGTGACAGCAGCACATTTCATAGTTTTATGTCAGAACTTATTATTGTACAACTGTACGTTGGAATAGTGCAATACTAGTGTATATTGTGTATATTAACAGTCAGTGTGTATATATACACTCACCAGCCACTCTATTAGGTACACCCTGCTAGTAAAAGGCTGGACCCCCTTTTGCCTTCAGAACTGTCTTAATTCTTCATGTCAGACTTTCAACAAGGTGTTGGAAACGTTCCTCAGAGATTCTGGTTGGTTATTTGAGTTCCTGCTGTCTTTCTATTATCTGGAACCAGTCTGCCCATTCTCCTCTGACCTCTCACATCAACAAGGCATTTTCGTCCACACAACTGACCGCTCACTGGATATTTCCTCTTTCTCGGACCGTTCTCTGTGAACCCTAGAGATGGTTGAGCGTGAAAATCCCAGCAGATCAGCAGTTTCTGAAATACTCAGACCAGCCCGTCTGGCACCAACAACCACGCCACGTTCAAAGTCCCTTAAACCCCCTTTCTTCCCCGTTCTGATGCTCGGTCTGCACTTCAGCAAGTTGTCTTGACCACCTCTACATGCCTAAATGCAGCCGTGTGATTGGCTGATTAGCTATTTGTGTTAACAAGCAATTGTACCTAATAAAGTGGCTGGTGAGTGTATATATATATATATATATATATATATATATATATATATATATATATATATATATATATATATATTGCTTTTTCTTCTTATGTATTTATATAATTTATTTTATTTATTTATTTATTTATTGTATTTAAATTCTATAAGGAGGCTACACACCTCAGATTTTTCACTCACCTTCCACCTGTGTAAATGTGATGTGACAAACGTGATTTGATTTGAGAAATCCGAGTTGAATGGTAAATGAAGGGTGATATAAGGCAAAAGAGAAAATATAAAAAGAAAATATAATTTTACCATTTTCTCATGAATAACCTAAAACTCATGTAGGTTTCTTGGTCATTTTGGGTGGCATGTCCAATTCAGTGAGTTTCTCTAGTTTTACATCAAAACTCTGAATGACTTTGCATTTCAACAAGTGAGTTATGGGGAAATGTTGACAGGCGCGGTTTCTTTCTATGATCTCAGCTTGTGGTGGGACAGTTTAGCTGGTGCTGGGTTGCAGTTGGGTTCTGAGTCTAAGCACCATGGGCTGAGCCAGAGCTCAGTGTTGACATGAGCTCAATGTTCTCAGGCTGTATTCAGGTTTGGTTCAAGCCAAATTAAAGCTCTATACCTGTTTCCTCCTCTGCCCCCCCACCCCCTTTCCCCCTCACTCAGACAGGAACACTGGAATCCAAAGGCCAGCCGGAGCTCCGCCCCCAGCACGGCGACAACCACGACGATGAGGACAACGGCAGACCTGGTCATGGCACCGCTTCCATCCGTTCTGCTCAATGCAACACCCCACAAGCTCGCCACCCGTCATCCAGCTCCACCTACCAGTACCCCTACTCCACCCTGTGCAAGCCCTCGGCCGACGTGGACATGGAGGACTGGGCCAGCAAAAACTTTAACCTGCACACTCAGGGCCTGTTCCGCCGCCGCGTCTCCATCGCCAACATGCTGTCATGGAACGGCGGCTCCATCAAGAAGCCCATGCTGATCACCAGCGACCGAGCCGTCAAGAAGGAAGCCTGCGAGATGTTTAAGCTGGTGCAGGTGTACATGGGCGACCGGCCGGCCCGTCTGGACCGCCGTCACGCCGCCCTGCTGGTGGTCACCAAGTGCTGGGGTACGCAGGGCCTGAGGGACGAGCTGTACGTGCAGCTGGTTAGGCAAACCACGGACAACCTGTGCCTGCACAGCCTGGAGGCCGGTTGGGAGCTAATGGCCATCAGCCTGGCCTTTTTCTCTCCCTCACCCAAGTTCAGACGCTACCTGGAGGGCTACATTCAGAGGCATCTGGAGCCCAGTAATGACAAGAAGAGTGAGTATGCAAGCTTTGCCCCCCGACGAAACAACCTGTTAAATAAATGTTATGATAAAGGGAAATGCTACCAATTCTTTTGAACCTGTTAACACGTTGTCCTAGTTTGAGCCCAGCTGCTCACCTGCTTCTCCAAGACTGTAGCCCAATTGGTCAAGTATAGCTTTTAAATTGCACGTTCCATTGATAGCAGTATTTATTTATTTATTTTTAAATAATATTAAAATATATATATATATATATATTTCACTAATAAAGTCTTCACACTCGGCACAACGCAGTCAGACAAGTACCGTCTCCTGGCAACCGCCAAACCCAGACTCGTCCATTGGATTTCCAGACGGAGAAGCGTGATTGGTCACTCCAGAGAACACGTCTCCACTGCTCTAGAGTCCGGTGGCGGCGCTTCACACCACTGCTTTCAACTTTTTTCTTATATTATTATGACTTTATTCAACAAATCACACAGTACGACTTTTATATTCTAAATACTTTATGCTCAAAGTTGTAAAAGTTTAATTTTCTTAGCGGTGGCCGTGTATCGCTGTCGTACAGTGGAGTAACCTTTCTCAGAAACACCATTGACTTCGACGCTAGAGGACGCCTTCGTGAGACTGTGCTGGACAGGCGACTTATGGAAAGCCGTTTCAGCTTTTAATCCTTTTCTCAATTTGCACAGGTGAAAGTGTCATTCTTACTAGTAAAAGCTGAATTTTCACACGTAGAAGTTTATTCTTGATATCAAAAATTTACTTGTGAAAATGTATTTTTTATGTCTAATTCTTAGTAGTAAAAATTTGATTTATGATGTGAAAATTTAATTTTGACTAGTAAAAATGTTTCCCCATTAAAATAAATAGGGAAATGAATTATGACTAATAAAAATAGAATTCAGTTTTTTTATTTTCACATGTGTAAACTGAATTCCTGATATCCAGAAAAAAAGGACTAAAAGCTAAAACGGCTCTCACAGTCCTACAGATAAGTGAATGAGATGTAAGGTCGGGGTGGGGGAGTGAGTCTACAGCCGCCGTTCTCTCGCTGGATGCCGGAGAGGACAATACGAGACTTTCATGGTGAAGCTGATTTTGCCCCTTCATACACTAGATTTTTCTTTAGGGTCAACTTTGTGCAAAGAAGAGTGATTAATCATGATTAACTACACAAAATGGTGTGAATTGAGAGTTTTATACCTCAGGAGTTGATCAGCTGTTTTGAAGTATGAGGCATTATAGATACAGGGAGATTCACTTGAAAGAGGCCCCGGATATTCTGTAATAACTCTCTCAAGGATGGAGGAATCTGAAGCAAACAAAGTGCAATGTGCTCCGCAGTATATGGAGCTTCGAAGCAGCCGGGATGCCCCTGCGTCAGAGCGATGGGGTAGGCGCCGGACAGCCATCGTGACGTTTAGCCTCTGTTTGCAACTTCTGGGTGTAGACCCCCCGTGCCCCTTCATGTGTCGAGATCGGTTCCAGCATCGCATGTAATGCAATCGATCGCACGTATGTCAAGATATGTAGTGTATGTTTTTGGTTCAGATTGCTTCATCTTAACGGGATTTACGACAGAATATTCGGGGCCTCTTTCGAGTGAATCTCCCTGATTACTTTTATTATAACTTTCTGAACAAGCTGTTCTTCAGTCTGCACACTTTCTTTACAGCTTCCTACTAATTACAGTGCATCTGAGAGGTTGAAGTAGAATATCTGCCGTCAAATAAGTTTAGTAATACTGACTGAGTGACGTGAATTTGGATAATCTTTTAAAAACGACATCCAAACCAGTCTGCATGTCGTTGGTGTCGGAAGAAAACCTTGTATCTCCATTTTTGGCATTTTCCATTTTTGACATAATTTGAAAGCGTCTGATATTCTTTACATTGTTTGTAAATTTTGTGATGACTGGCCTAAATGAAATGACCCAAAATGACCTGGGAAAAAATTCTGGTTCCATTGACTTCCATTGAAAGTGAAGTATGTTTTTTCCTTCTCCTGTAAAGTTACGATTTTGGAGATACAAGGTTTTCTTCCGACAGCAGCGATGTGTTTGTGTTGGAGCTCAAGCAGCGTGCAGACGCAGAATTTGAAGTTCATTCGCTTCCGATGTTTTCCTCTTTGCTTTTTTAAACCGTCAGCGATTGTTTACGTTTCAGGTGCGCCCCTGCGGCTCCAAACATACACTTACATCACAAGTCAATATTAGTTTCAGTGCTAAAATTATGATGGCTTGTTGCCAGTTCAAACAGGATGCAAGGCTGGAGAAGGGAGGGAAATAAAAAGCAGGGCTACCCGAGGTCGTAGTTCGGAGGCCGTGGAACAAAGCGCGGTGATGTGTTTTTCGGATGGATGAGTGAAATGTGCACATTGTGCAACACGTTTATCTGAAAAAGCTTTTTGGTTTGTTGATCAGTATTACAGAGAATTATGGAACAACAGGACATAAAAAACAAGAAGAACTCAAAGTCCAGGAAGAAGAGGAAACAGAACAATGAAGAGGAGGAAACGCCGGGTACGTTTAACCGCAGCATGGCACGTTCACGCACACACACTCGGAGATAGGAGCCGTATGGTCCTGTGAGATAGTGGTTTTCCTGTGGTATTGGACAGTTGCAGTGCTGTGCATTGTGGGAGGTGTAGTGTTTCGAGGCGTCTTGTTGCTAAATCCACCAAAAGGGCAATTAATTAATTATTTATTTATTTTGTTGTTGTTTCCATTTCTGCAGAATTTCAATCGTTGTGAAGTAAACAGAGCGATTCACAGTGGTTTGAGGTAAAATTGTGCTTCGTAGAGACTCTCACCAACTGGGATTTCTGTACAGTGATAGTGATAGGAACCAGGGTTCTCAATGAGTGAGTAATCCCATCGTAATCAGATTTCTGCATTTATCCGACTATTCAAATGGTCGTGTAAACAACATATTCCGGTTTAGAAATCTGATAAAGAGGCTGGATTTTAGCTCAGTCGTCAGATTTCTCCGTGCTGGGAGCTCTTACTCTGATTTCTTTCATTTCTCAGTCTGAGCATGAGCGAAAACAGACGGCGGTACCGGAAACAAGCGAGCAGCGTCGCTGCAAACACTTTTGGAGTGGCGCTGAAACCAAACGCAAAATAAAGGACTTAAATATCCTTCATCTACTAGATGATTTCTGTTGATATTTCCAGATGAAGTGGTTTGATGTTTTAAAAAAAAAAAAAGTTACGTTACGTTCACATCTCGAACGTATCGAGCAAATCAGTGTGTGTGTTTACATGCACTTAATAATCTGCTAACTGTAGAAAATCTGATTTTGTCAGATTATTTAATATATTTTTTTAATATATTTAATATATTATCTGATTTTTGTCAGATAATTTAAATATTATTGAATATTTAAATCCTTCATTTCGTCAAGCCTGTATTTGGTTTCAGCGTCTCTCCAAAAGTGTTTTGCTGTGTCTCGTGGCGACGCTGCTCGTTTATTACCAGCACTTCGGTCTGTTTTTGTGCGTGTTCAGACTGAGAAATCTGATTACTGAGCTCAAATCCAGCCTCTTTATCAAATTTCTTAATCAGACTTTTACTCCAATCTAAAAAAATCTGAGTGTGCCGTGTACACGACCATTTGCATAATCAGATACCTGCAAAAATCTGATTATGATTGGATTATTGGGTTCATGTAAACACACTCATTGTGTCTCTCAATAGGCAGCTTATTGTTTGTGATACATTTCTGAGGGGGAGCTTTTAAAGGCATTTTAAAGCCTTCAGTCATCTGGTTCCTATCTCCACTACTGTGAGCAGTCCTGACTTGATGTTTCACATCAAAGCACTCTGAAGAACTTTGTCTTTAATTAATCAGGAGTGTTCAAAAATCAGAGGAATTCCCCTCGGTGGAATAAACAACTTTGTCCTTGTCTTAAATGATGCTCGAGGTCCTGGTTTTTGGCGTCTGAAGAGAGGAAAGCTCCCTGACATAACCTTTGCCTAAAGAAAGAAGGCCAGAGAGGAAACTACCTGCCAGAGATTCCTCTCGCTCTGTCTGTCTGTCTGTCTTTAAAATACGCTCCCACACCCACCCACCCACCCACACGAGCACAAATAAGATTAGAGCTTAGAGCAGCAGCATATTCTTCAAGTCCCACGCTCTTTTGGGGCTCTGCCAAACTGCTGAGAGACAGAGACCTAATTCAGAAAAGAAAGAAAGTCCCTGTGCATGTCCTTAAGAGGCAGGGATATCACTTAGGAAGTGTGCGCAGAATAGACAGACCAACGAAAAAAGATAGGCCATTTTTATCGGGCTACGCCCTCAGTGCTTCCATCCAGTTTAACTCTCGTCTTCTTTCCTCATTCTCTCTCACAAGCACCCCAGAATACACCGATCAGGCATTCTACAATCATTGTCCATCTTATCAGCTCCACTTACTGTATAGCTGCACTCTGTAGTTCTACAGTTACAGACTGTAGTCCATCTGTTTCTCTGATACTCTGTTACCCTGTTCTTCAGTGGTCAGGACCCCCATGGACCCTCACAGAGCAGGTGCTATTTAGGTGGTGGAGCATTCTCAGCACTGCGGTAACACTGACGTGGTGGTGGTGGTGTGTTAGTGTGTGTTGTGCTGGTACAAGTGGATCAGACACAGCAGTGCTGCCTGATTGGTGTAAGTACACTGATCTAAGCTCAGGCCTCATCAGTCCATGTGGTCCTATTCAGCGCTGTGTAACAAAAACTGTCGTCACACTAGCACTATATCTTAGATATTTAATAAATATGGGCCTTTGGACCCAATTCAAGTACACTACTTCGAGAACAAAGACAGTGAAATGGCATCAAAGGTGGTATGGACTGCCATGCTGTAGTAAAATTCATAATAATTTGCCTGCAACTTTTATGTTGTTGCTGTCTGAACAAACCTTCTATCTCTATTTTTGTCATTTTTCATTGTTTGACATAATTGGAAAATACAAGCTGTCCTTTTTAATTGTGTCATGAATGTAAGAAAGGAAAAGCTCCAAAATTGCTTAGCATAAAGTTGCTTTTTATATGAACTTCCATTGAAATTTATGAATATCTTTTCATTCTCATGTAAATTTACCATTTTGAGATACAAGGTTTTTTGGTCCTCCATCTGGAGGAGCTACCGTAAAAGAACAACTTTTGGTTCCCTAAAGAATCTTTCAATGAACTAGATCTTAAATAGGTTTTCAGCTCCAGGCTTGGAGACACGCTGCCCTGCAGTTTCAAGTATTCCCTGCTCCATCAGACACGACTTTTAAAGTCTTATCAGATTATGAAAGATTGGGTGCCTCACACCATCAGACTGGTTTTTGCAGATTGCTTTGGGCGACTGAAATGTTGGGGGATCACGCACTATTCACCTTTTCAGCTGCTGCGGAACTGAACAGAACTCGTGTTAACTCTCGCATTCCCTCGTTACTAGAAGACCCAAATCATGGATTTCAAAATGTGGTCAACTCGATTGTGCCTTAAACTCAGCTCATTAAAAAGCTTTGCTCCATATGTGAGAGACTTTTCATCATTTTTCTTTGTTTACTTGCTGTATTCTCTTCTGTTCTTGCTCTGTTTTCATTGGTTGTTGCAGGAATCTGTTCAGATTGAGTCATTGACCAGTTTACACTAGATTTCGCTAGTGTTTGATAAAACTCTGACTGGTCTGAAACAGGATCAAGAGGCTGTAAATCTGAGTCTGCACCCCTCATACACGACTCGACTCTCTCTCCAACTGTCCACTCAGACTGACCCAAAAACCTGCACACTAGAGCCGACCAGCTCAGACTCGGCCAGACTGAGAATCGCGGCTAAAATCAGGACAAAAGTTGTGTAGTGTAACCCCGGCTTAATTAAACTCATGAAGGGTGTGATGATGAGTTTCTCAAGTGGGATCAGGGGTGCTAGAATTGGGAGAACCCTAAACTCTTCAGGGCAGTGAGTCCCCAGGACTGTAGCTAAAAAAGCTGTCTTTAATTTAGAGTTTTTGTAAACTGAGATGCATTTTAATAAGTTCAGAGTCCACATAACGTAAAGGTCCTGTACCAGAGGTCTTCAGATCCAGACCTTGAATCCAGTTCTCAGTCGTGGGTTCTGTAATCACTGGTAGTTAAATGAACTGTTGATTGGCTAACTAGTGTCACACCTACCAGTGACAACAAAATCCAGGACTGAAACTGGATTCAGGGTCTGGATTTGAAGACCTTTGTTCTTGTACATCCAAGACAAGAACCCTTTAGGAAACTTTACATCTAAGAGTGTGTTACAAAGAAGTTGTGTTCAGAAGTTGATGTTTCAGAGAGGTCGTTGGTGGTCAGACGTGTCCTCCCCAGGTCAGCGATGTCTGAGGGAGGTTTGTTTGCGCAAATGCACAAATGACAGATGCCTTCAAAGCTGCGCGCTGTGGTTACTCACTGCTTCTAGACGTGTCCCGAGGCTCCGCTGGGTGCAATCAGCTGAGTCAAGATGTATGTGTGCTTGTGTCTCAGTCATCCTGGCTCTGTTTATACAACACACTCTTATGCATTTTATTTAGTGGTGTGTTTGTGGTTTTACTGATGTCACCACCTGCTGTGACCAATGATGAAGCCGCATCCAGCTGCGTCCCAAGATCCGTTTAGTTCTTCCAGACCACATTACATACGTCTATACGGCTCTACAGCTCATCAGAAACCTCAAAGCATTTATTCTGGGGAATAAGATTGCTTTTCTAGCAAAGATATTCAGGATTGTTTATCAGGCAATCATGTGTGGTTATGAAATTCTTTTCCATTAAGGCACAAAGCAAGGCTAGTAGGAGTTTTCTGTGAGTGTGTGTACTGTGGCTGACCCAGGCTTTTTGTCTTGGTGCCTCTGGTCTTGTTCAAGGCCATGTGACATTCCCTGGCAACACTGTCTCAATTGTTTGACCATGGCAAAAGGCCTTGGATTAGTTTAGGGGTCAAAGTTTCAGGATCTGTGGTTGTGTTAGGACTTTCTGAGTGTGAAGTAATTCTAAAGCATATAAATTACGCATATGCAATCTCACTAATTTTGCTAAAGGAGTTACAGAGTTAATAATAAACAGACGTTTGGTTAAACATAGAGAAGGGAAAACAAAGCTCATTGGCTAAAAATGTACTCAGAAATGCAGGTGACATGCTTTATTATTCAGAAATAGTCAAGGGAAATTTGTTAGGTTGTCCTGCTGGTTAAGTAACTGGGGTTGCCTCTTCAGATGAGCCGGAGAGGTAACAGTACAGCTAACTGGTACAATATGAAATCCTCATTGTGTTCTGGGTATTTGCTCAAGTCCGGTTATTTGCTCAAATCAGATCTCTCCGATTCAATGGTTCACACTTGTTTAGGTCAGTGATTCAAATCTGTCATTAATGTGATGAACCGGCCTGAAATGACCCTCATGAGCTCCTCCTACTCAGTAACGTCACGTGACTGAATCACTGCATCATCAGCACAAACTAACGAGCAGAATGAGCTTCGCTGAGAAAATCATTAACTCTGATCAGCTCTCAGCTTCATTATTAGAGCCAGACGGAGGAGAAAAAGGCGAGATGAGCTGCTTTTCCACCGTTTACAGGCGCTGTTGCCATGGTAACACTGAATGACGGTGGGCAAAATTCTGATCTGAGCTTCACATTAAGGTCACGTGGCCACGAATCGGATACGCATCCCATCTAGGACCAGGTCGGATTTGAAAAGATCAGATTTGTGTCCACACAGCCCTGAAAACATCAGATCCGAGTCACATCAGAGCAGGAAATCAGATTTGGGCCACTTCATAGCTGTGCTTTTCATCATCGCCCCCTGCTGGCTAGACGTAGTGCGGCCCTTCTTGCTTCATTATCAGAACGTATGACATAAGACAGGAGCTTATTTGCATGTTCTAATTTACTAGTAGATTTCTTTAATAAACTTTCAGAAACGCTGAAATATTCCAGATTCTCACTCACCCCTGCTGCTTTACTGCACAGTGCCATACAATGTGGTGACTTCCTTGTGGAAACACACCTGCTAAACCTTGTAATTGAGTTGAGCCAGGTATGTTTGAAGAGGGAATTCAGTAAACTGTGCTGAACTACAGCCCTCCAGGAACAGTTCAGATCCCAGTGCCACTTGCTTTCCCTTTAATTACTATCTCCCTTCTGGCACAAGTTGGATTTCCTGGGGCGTTCTGTTGGCTCCACTGATTCAGTATGACATCAGTGGTCAGTTAGCCAAAGGGTGCTGATGGCATGGGTGGCAGGAAGGCTGTGGGATGTATAATGTCAGGCCTCACCAGCTGTCTGCCAACGCTGCAGCTTCTAAGAGATGGCATTGAGCAGGAGGAGCAGATTTCAGGGGCCCCTGTTTCTCTCCCCTTTGAAATGGGTGTAAGTGCTTTGAGTGGAGTTTATTGTACAGTGTGTACGCTGGGCCCTCTCTCTCTCTCTCTCTCTCTCTCTCTCTCTCTCTCTCTCTCTCTCTCTCTCTCTCTGTGCCAACCTGGAGCGGGAGAGGCGTGGCCTGGCAGCGAGTGGATGGGGCAGGGCCAGAGGGACATTGTGAGAAAGAAAACAAGTGTTAATATGTTAAGCACTCTGTTGGAAAGTGGAGATTCTTCCAGTCTATAGGATTAAAGAGAGGCCGTTACAACGATGGCTATTGGTATGCAAAACGGGCCTCTCCTGTCTCTCCTCTCTTTGCACCTCACTCCTCATTCGCTCCCACTCTGTCTGGGCTGGAGTGGCCGTGTCAATCAGCTATACTCTCCTTTCAAGAGCCTGCTAGTGCAAGCGGAGGAGGATGGAGAGAAAAGAGTAAGTGAGAGGGAGGGAGGGAGGAGAGGGTAAATAGATGAACAGACCATATTGTGGAAGAATGGAGAAAAGGGGATGGTTAACATTAAAAATGAATAAAGAAAGAGGAAAAAGAAATGGACGTTTTGGATTTCAGAGCGTTTTAAGGAAGCAAAGGAGGAGAGAAGAGCCAAGAGAGCGACTCAGGAGATAAGGGGAGGGTAGAGTGTCGGTGTCTGTCTGAGAAGGATCAAAGAGAAACAGGCTCTTGTGAAATATCTGACCTGTGTGTTGACCGTGTTTTCACAGCCTGGTAAGCCGGAGAGTCGTCCATGTAAAACAGCAGCTGTAAAACTCGCCGTCTTTTTTTCGTTTCAGCCTTTCTGTCTTTTGTCTGAGGGGAAGTGGAGAGCACCTTCAGTCTGAAGCAGCTTTCAACTCTCAGATTACAAACTTCCTTTGCAGACCATGACAGATCTTGGGTGGCGTTGACTCATCCTGTGTCTGCAGGTGTGTGTGTGTTTGTGCGTGTGTGTGTTAGAGCTTTTATGGTTTGACATTTATACGCAATGATAGCCTAGTCCCCATGTGTCAAACGCAAGGCCCACGACGCAGTCGTATCCGGTCCACAGAATTATTTTAATTTACTATGAATATTAACCTGGTTCTCTATGCGCTGCGATACATTCATCTGTAGGGCAGCGGTTATACCACAGTCCTACCTCACCAGTCATATTACCAAATACACTAGCTGCAATTCAGCAGGTCAACCAATATAAACACCTGGCTTGCTAAAAAAAATGACCAAAAGAAAAGTGGACAGTGGATTCAGAAGTTTTAAAGGCCGGTAGGAGCTCGAATACTTTTTAACTTCCAGTAAGAATAAACCTGCAGTGCTGTGTGAGAGTCTTAGGCATCCAAGACACATTCGCAAAATCTATTTGTGTAGTTTGGGTTTATTTGCTGAGAAAAGTGTTAATATTTGAATAAGCAAAATTTACAGAATGTCAATATTGATCATTTTTTATATATATATATATATATATATATATATATATATATATATATATATATATATAATAAACAGTGATGTTCTGGATGTTGGTGTGTTTGTTTAACCATCTCCAAGCCTCTCCTCCTCGAGGAAGCCCAGTATTATATGTAGTTATAAAGCAGCTCCTGGTTTGACCAATCAGTGCTCAGTAAATTGAGCTCATGATGTAATTGATGATATTAACGAGTCTCTGTGGCGGCTGTGAAGGTGTCCAGGAAAAATATGGACCCGAGAAATTCTCGTTACTTTTTATTGTTTTTATGTTTATTTGAATTATGAATACGACTTTATTCTAATGTATATTGTGATAAACTCCCTGCTGAGGGAAATTGGTTAAAAACTTGCTTAGATGCCAAAAACTTTCACACAGTGCTGTGTGTATCTTGTTTGCGGAGATAATGTTGTCATAATGAAAGAATAAAACTATATTCTATATATATATAGATATATATCCATTATGAGACAAAACACCGTGACAAATATGGAGACAGCAGAGGCAACAAGCAGAGATGAAAAAGGGCCTGAAAGCACAGCAGAGTAGGTTTACGAGGGCCAGATCACGAAATAGTAATGCTGTAATTAATTCAAATTAAAAATGAATTAAAAATAGAAATGCCAGTTTCATCGTGGCAGAAGCTAAGTCAGGCCAACATAGTGTGCCTAGGGGAAAAAGCAAGCATTCCCGGGATTGCCCAACTTATCAGATATGGAAGAGTTTCTGGCTGTTTAAATATATTTATTTATATGCCATATTTTAAATGAACAATGGCAGCTACGGTTCATAGCAAAATGTTCCGTTAAATGAAATAAAATTATATCCATTCTTATATCCACGTTACAACATTGTTACCATTAATAGTGGCCTTAATTATTCACTGTTTATCTGAGATATTTGTAGGCTCTGTGTTATTAAGGCAGTGGTTCTCATGGGGTTAGCTTGGGACGGTTGCCTGAAACCAAGCAAACAAAAATATAACAAATTTCAAAAAGATAACACTAGACTGACTCTTTTATAAAACCTCCGAGCCCAGTTATTGCCAGTTAAGTGAATTTTGACTAAGTTTTTTCTTTACTTTAAGTGAGCTGTATACAGTTTAAGTGGAAAATGAAAAACATGATGTGAGTGTAAATAGTTTGTTTAAAAAAGTAGAAAAAAGTTAGATTTACAGGTTTAAAATGATCCCTTAAGCATTTAACTGAACATAAATAATCCAGATGTGTCAATCAAGAGGCTACAAGCTTGTCTTTTTGGCCAAGAAGGCCAACATATCCACTCTTTTGACTGAACCGGATGTCCAGGTAGTGCTTGTGTTGTCATGTGCACATTGTGGGCACTTGGTTGCTTCTGAGTGGTCCCACTCATCTATAGACAGTGTAGGCTTTAATTAAAATTGCAGCACTTGCCATTTTAAAAAAAATCACTCTTTAAAATTATTAAATTATATAATGAATATATCATTTATTATATAAGTTTAACCTTTCAGCCTGGCGGTTTCACTTTGAAACAGCTGTCTGATGCTTGCAAAGTTGTTGTTTGGGTTATTTATAGCCAGCAATGCCCTGTTCTTCAGGTGTTTGGTAGCTGTATATGGGATATTACTAACTAGGAATGTTGCCCAACAGCACAGTGAAGTTCTCATCCCTGTCGGTGCAGTTATCTAATTATTCAAATGGTCATGTGAAGACTACTCCAATTTAGAAATCTGATTAGGAAATCTAGTAAAGAGGCTGGATTTTAGCTCAGTACTCCGATTTCTCAGTGCTGTGAGCTCTTACTCTGATTTCTTTTGGATTTCTCGGTCTGTGCGTGCAGGAAAAGACAGCAGTACCAGAAATAAGCGAGCAGCATTGGCGCGAGACGCAATAAAACACTTTTGGAGTGATACTGAAAGCAAACCTGAAATTAAGGTTTTTAAGGATTTTAAAATTTTCAGGTAAAGTGGTGATATTTAAAAAAAGTAAACAAATAACGCATGACATGAAGTTTGGGTTTCACATTACTGTTATGTCACGACTTCTTCTGTGAGCTTGTCTGGTTGCAACGCAGAAATCCAATTACTGTCTGACTCATGTAGTCCCAGAGTTTCCCCATGATCTGATTGCTCAAGAGCATGTAAATGTGTTGATTGGATTACTGACAAAATCTGATTTTCTGCAGTTATCGGGTTATTAAGTGCATGTAAGCGCACTCAATGTTTCAGGGTGAGTTGAGAGAGTAGGTCATGCTTAAAATAGCATGAAAACCCTTGGTTTAAGGAACTAGTACTCATAAGCCAGAATAGATGGAAATGCATTTTAATTGGTATTTTGGAAGAATCAGTGGTGAGGTAGCCGTCCGATCATACACCACGACTAACCGTGGAACCGTGATGCCATAACAACCCTAGTGTCTTGTCTTTTTAGCTACAAAATGCTGGAAATGTGCCTGTTTAACTGAGCCGGAAGGTTGCGTTGGTCAGAAGCTTGCTGGCTTTCAGTGCTTGGACCCCTTAATCGCTGTCTTGGAGCGCACTTGCATAACGGCTTTCTTTATCTCTGTTCTATCTAGAAGACAGGTGGTTCTGAATGAGTCCCAGTTTCCCTCTGTGGTCATTCCTCCTCACTCATCCCTGCTCCGCTGTGAAGGACACACCCTCTCTCTGGTCATTTATGCAGCTGTTGAGCTGTCCTTCTTTTTGCTTTCATAATGGACCCCTCTGTTCACCATGCGTCCACTTTTATAACAAATGAACAAGCTGCTTGTGTACAGTATGAGGGTTTTATTTTGTCTTAGACGCCACAATGCTCCTCATAAAGTTTATGCAGCTGTAAACTTTAACAAGCGAAGTATTGTTCGTTTTCAGAATGTGGTTGTTTGGCTTGAGGTGGCACTCGATTCCCAGCAGTTTTCCCATCTCTCTTTTGCTCCTCCTCTGTGTTCCCAGAGTACCACTTGTCTTTGAACTCGACCTGAAATCAGAATGGGCATTTTTTTAGCTCGGTAGTCCAAATCTCTGGTCATGGGAAGCACGATTCACCGTATACCACCGTATTTAAACGAGAGAGGTTTGTTTTCCCGTTGCCGTTGATCGAAGTGTAGTGACTTTTGCCCACATCTGAAACATATCGAGTTTTGAGGATGTTACTGTGTGCTGCAGCGAAGGGAAGAACATTAACCCCTGTGTGGTGTTCAGGTCTGTGGGACCCATTTTCTGTGTTTACCGAAATAAAAAATGATGTGATTTATTATTATTTCAGCCTCAGATTCTTGGTCTCCCACATTTATATTACACATGTGGTGCTGGGCTGAACCCCCGGGGAATAAAAGTGAGGAGGTGCTGTGTCCTTCACTCTGTTCTCCTCCTATATGACCTGCTGTAAGTGTGTGTGTGTGTGTGTGTGTGTGGGGACAACATGGACAGGCTGCTGACTGGCTACAGCTGCTAAAGGAGAACCCTACACTGGCCACTTGTGATATTATAAACATCTGGTATTTTTACATGAATTGTTTTGGCTGTATTAATTAAAAAACAGTAAAGTGGTTGGTCCAGCGGATCACTGAGTAACGAACACGTCAACACCACCCAAGGGTTCCTCCACCTCCCACAACCCCCGCTTATGACTCGGCAAAATGCTTGGCTACCTCAGGGTCCCTGATACCGCATTTCACTTGGACTCGGGCTGTCACTGAGGCAGTTCCCTCTTATCATGTGGGTGGGACCCACAAGGGTCCATCTCAGCACCTTTAGTCAGGGACCATAACTGAACCATAATCCACTGAAATGATCTGTTCTAAGCTGGACTGACTCCACACACCCCGCCTCGCCTCGCCTCCAGGCTTTTACTCTACTGCTCTGTTTTAAAACATTCAGTTATGAAAAGGAACAAATACCAACTTTTCACCTGGAGGAACTGATTTAAGCTCCACAATCAGACCTTAAACCCACTGTTGGAGCTTTGAGGGAACATTTACATCGTTTGTACCTTGATGATCAAAATTTGTACCTGAACAGAACCTCCATTTCTCAGTAATGTCACATGGCATTATGATTTCTGACTCACGTTGACTTTAAAGAGCATTTTCCTCTCTTCTTCCTCGCTGTTCTGCAGGTTCTTATGTCCTCTTTGCTCATCATCACCCTGCTTTACGACTGTCACTATTACAGCAGGCCGGGACGTATCGGTTGGCTGTTAATATTGGCTAAAACTGAAGACCCACTGTTTGATCTCTGATAACGTGTGGCCTATTTAGTTGCAGCATCACCAAGATTCAATCTCCCAATGATGGGGAAAATGGCTTTTAAACAGTTGTCCCGCTTGGGATCCCAATACGAGTCACCCTCACTGTATCACAGCAATGCAGACTGAACTGCATGTATTTCATGGTCAGTAAAACAAAACCATGTAAAATGATCCAAGTCTCAGTTTGTGTTTATTTGCTGAGAAAAGTGTTAATATTTACAAAATATTAATTAATAATGATTTTATTTATGTGTGTATATAATAAACAGTGATGTTCTGGATGTGTGTGTGTTTGTTTAACCATCTCCAAGCCTCTCCTCGAGGAAGTCCAGTATTATATGTAGTTAAAAAGCAGCTCCTGGTTTGACCAATCAGTGCTCAGTAAATTGAGCTCATGATGTAATTGATGATATTAACGAGTCTCTGTGGCGGCTGTGAAGGTGTCCAGGAAAAATATGGACCCGAGAAATTCTTGTTACTTTTTATAGTTTTTCTGTTTATTTGAATTATGAATACGACTTTATTCTAATGTATATTGTGATAAACTCCCTGCTGAGGTCAACTGTTTAAAAATAAGTGTAGATGTCTAAAACTTTCGCACAGGACTGTACATTGTCATAATAATAATAATAATGGTAAACTTAAAAAAGGTACCAATAAACCATTAGACTTTTAAAAAATATACTTTTTTTATTCACAGTGACCCTAAAACGCCGTCGTATGTAATCAAGTTGCTGGATTGTCCAGTGTTTTATTTATTTATTTATTTATTTTCTTTATTATACGTTTAATAGTTCTGTAGTTAAATAGTTTAATAGGTCTTTTGTCTTCTACCCCTCTCTGTGTCACTCTCAGTATGATTAATAACCGTGGGGAGGAGCAGCACCTCCCCTGTTGGTGATGCTGAGTGTCAGGCCTCGGGTCAGTCCAGCAACAATACTATCTATCACCTGCTAGCAATAAATCACCACTGCACACCCCTTGACCTCAGATCAGAGATCAGAGATCAGCGTCTGAATCACACATACAGCCAAGAATGACTCACCTTCCCGCAGAGCAGGACAGGACTGCTCTCTGTCTTGCATCAGAAACACTCCTAACACTGGACTGCTGTGTTTGGATTCCAGAGTCAGTGGTGGAGCAACGTTCCACTGAACTTCTTCAGTAGTGTCAGTAGCCTAGAAGGCGGCAGGATTGGCATTTGGCCCCTGCACAAAGTCCGAGAACCCAGAAGACTTGCAGAGATCTGTAGCTCACTCAGTGAGCATTGATCTCAGTACTACAGATCATTAAGTTCCAGCCTTTGATCCGTCATCAATGTTTTGGATTTCATTCCATTGCGTAGCGTCACGGTTTTATGGTAGTTTGTCGTCTCTTCTTCAGCCACAAGGTACTGCACTTTCCAGAAATGTTATCATGCTGTAGTAATGAGAGAGGAATTTTCTGGAAGCCTAGGAAAGCGTCCAGGGCTGGTGGTTTGTTTGATCTTGTGCTGGTAACGGAATCTGCCGTATTGATTTACACTCCACCGTGTATTTTTCTTAGCTTCAGCCAAAGCGTAGTAAAACATCCTGAGCAGAAAATACTCATGCTGGTGGTAATCTAACCTACGAACACGCATCCAGCTCAGCTCCAGTACACGCGTACAACACACTCACACACACATCCAGCTCAGCTCCAGTACACGCGTACAACACACACACACACTCACACACACACACACACACATCCAGCTCAGCTCCAGTACACGCGTACAACACACACACACACTCACACACACACGCACTGACATACACTCACACGTCCAGCTCAGCTCCAGTACACACGTACAACACACACACACACTCACACACACACACACACATCCAGCTCAGCTCAAGTACACGCGTACAACACACACACACACTCACACACACACGCACTGACATACACTCACACGTCCAGCTCAGCTCCAGTACACGCGTACAACACACACACACACTCACACACTCACACACACATCCAGCTCAGCTCCAGTACACGCGTACAACACACTCACACACTCACACACACACACACACACATCCAGCTCAGCTCCAGTACACGCGTACAACACACACACACACTCACACACACACACACACCCAGCTCAGCTCCAGTACACGCGTACAACACACACACACACTCACACACACACGCACTGACATACACTCACACGTCCAGCTCAGCTCCAGTACACACGTACAACACACACACACACTCACACACACACACATCCAGCTCAGCTCCAGTACACGTGTACAACACACACACACACTCACACACACACGCACTGACATACACTCACACGTCCAGCTCAGCTCCAGTACACGCGTACAACACACACACACACTCACACACTCACACACACATCCAGCTCAGCTCCAGTACACGCGTACAACACACTCACACACTCACACACACACACACACACATCCAGCTCAGCTCCAGTACACGCGTACAACACACACACATCCAGCTCAGCTCCAGTACACGCGTACAACACACACACATCCAGCTCAGCTCCAGTACACGCGCACAACACACGCACACACGCCCTCACACACACACACACACACACACGCACTCACACACACTCACACATCCAGCTCAGCTCCAGTACACGGGTACAACACACACACGCACTCACACACACACACACTCACTCACACATCCAGCTCAGCTCCAGTACACGCGTACAACACACACACGCACACACATCCAGCTCAGCTCCAGTACACGCGTACAACACACACACGCACTCACACACACACACACACACACACACACACACTCACATACACTCACACATCCACCTCAGCTCCAGTACACGCGTGCAACACACACACACACACACTCTCTCTCGCACACACACACACATGCCCACGCACTCACACGCTCACACACACACACACACACACTCACTCACACAACTCTCCTTTCAACCCTTAAATTTAGCAAAAAAAATGGATTAACATTTTTCTGAACCACCATTCAGTTTTTTTTCTCTTCTAAAAGTCCTCGCAGAAGTCTTAGGACTGTGATTCTTGTCACAAGACCACAGGATTTTGTTCGGTTCTCTCGACAAAGCACCACTATTCATTGTTCACTGGTCAGTTACATTGTCAGTTCTCTGTTTCCTCCGCAGGTCTGCCGATCAGCACATACGCCAAGTACTGCTACCGCAAGCTGCAGAAGGTTGTAGTGACCGGGGGCAAGAAGGTAAGAGTGGCCCTGGTCACTGATTCCAGACTTGTTTATCCTTTCGCCTTAACTGTGATTCTTCGGCCTTATTAGCCCGATTCCAGACCAGCAACTGTGGCCAGCAGGCACATAGGACGGCAGATTATAAGTCATCTGCTCACTCAAGGTGAACAGAAGAGTGGTTTAGGCAGGTTATCTCAAAGGTCAGTGATCTCAAAGGCTTTTCTGGGGAGAAGCATGCGGAGATGGACGTGCTGCAGGTTTATGGTACCGAAACAAAGCAGCCTGTAATGTGTTCAGACTGGCCTTTGACTGCTGAAGTGTAACATAGTGTAGCGGTGTGCAAGTGCCTACATGTGTTAGCAATCAGAGCACTAAGCCCTTAGGAAAGCTCCATGAGAACCACTCAGACTTGCAGTGGGAGGGTTAAAATACCCCCCCTTCCCCCCCACCCCACCACCACCCCCCCGCCGCCAAACACACACACACTCAGATGCATCACAGTAAAAGTTGTAGCCCCCTCCCTCGCTGTCCTTTCTCCAGTCCTTACCCTGTAATCAGCTGTCCCACCACTGCCTCCACTGTTTTTACTGGAGGGCTATTTTTAAGGGTTCACAGCACACCCGTACATTACATTGTCCAGTGGCATGAATGCATACTGTACTGCGAATAGCTGGTCAGACTTGGAGATGAGTTATATTGATAGATGTCACTTTATTTTATGAGTGATTACCCAACTAATCAACTGTGGTATTTTTATAGGCAAAACATTATGACCAGCTCCACTTACTATAGAGGTGCACTTTACACAGAGCAGGTACTATTTGGGTGGATCATTCTGACTGATGGGGTGGTGGAGGTGTGTTAGTGTGTGTTGCGTTGGTCTGAGTGGGTCAGACACAGCAGTGCTGCTGGAGTTTTTAAACATCTCAGTGTCACTGCTGGACTGAGAGTAGTCCACCCAACTCTGCAGCAGATGAGCTGTCGTTTCTGACTTTACATCTGCAAGGTGGACTGACCAGGTAGGAGTGTTTAATAGACTGAGTGGACACAGCTCCAGCAACACTGCTGTGTCTGATCCGCTCGTACCAGAGCATCACACACTAACGCACCACCACTGCAGTGCTGAGAATGATCCACCACCCAATTACTACCTGCTCTGTGAGGGTCCATGGGGGTCCTGACCACTGAAGAACAGGGTAACAGAGTATCAGAGAAACAGATGGACTACAGTCTGTAACTGTAGAACTACAGAGAGCAGCTATACAGTAAGTGGAGCTGATAAGATGGACAGTGAGCATAGAAACGAGGAGGTGGTCAGAACGCTATGCCTGGTCAGTGTAGGCATAGATGTAGATCAGACTGGCTTCTGTACACTCATATCCCTCTCTCTCCCACTGCAGGGTCTGAGGAAGCCCACTCTGGATGAGATTGATCACGGGCGCAACGCCATTGTGACACCATCTCTGTTCGGCAGTGCCCTGGAGGAAATCATGGAGAGGCAGAGCCAGCTGTTCCCTCAGAGGAGGCTGCCCTGGGTGCAGGTGCAGCTCTCTCAGTGTGTGCTGGCCCTTGGCGGAGCTCAGACAGAGGGCATCTTCAGGTGAGACACAAAGAGAATCAGTGAGAAAGAACTTACGGTGAATCAGCTGGTGCTGCTGTTTAAGGAGTGGCTGAAACAAAACCCCGTATCTCCAAAATGGTCTCATTACAGGAAAAGGAAAGCTTGCAGTAGAAGTTGAAGGGGAATCCCACCAGATTTTCAAAATTTCTGCATAATTCAGTGCTTGAGATATAAAAGTCATTCAGATTGGGTTGCAGTGAAACAGTTCATGTGTAGAGAAGATTAGATCCCTTTACTGTGGTGATAGGAACCAGGGTCCCAGTGTCTACAGTGCAAATACAGCCGGTTTATTTACTATACAGAATCACCAGTGAGCCTACATGCGTCTTCTGAGTTTTTATATGTAATGTAAAATATGATAAAATACCGGTTAATCTGAAAAAATAAGTGGAATAATTTTTCTTTGGTGACTTGTTTGCCTCCAGCACCCTTCTTACATCATTCCACCATGAACGGATTAGAATAAATTGAATAAAAAGATCAAAATTTCACCACAAAGCTACAGCAAAACAATTCCAACTTAACGACTTAATGAGGGAGCTTTTACAGGCAGTAAATTCTTCAGACGTCTGGTTCCTATCACCCCCACTGTGAAGAGTTCTCAGTTGGCTCTGGCTTTTGTTGACATATTAACAATTTAATTATGCATACATTTTGAGAAATTTGTTTGAGAAATTTGAGAAATTTCCCTTTAATGTAACAAGATTTTTTCTAAAGTAATTATTTACTATTTTATTGGTTCGTTCAACATGAATATTTACATTTACGGCATTTGGCTGACGCTCTTATCCAGAGCGACTTACAACTTGCTTATTTTACACAGGTAGGCGAAGGTGGTGTTAGGAGTCTTGCCCAAGGACTCTTATTGGTATAGTGTAGAGTGCCTGCCCAGGTGGGGACTGAACCCCAGTCTACAGTGTAGAAGGCAGAAGTGTTAACCACTACACTGTCCAACCACCACACAGTTGATGCGATTTATGCACAAATTGTGCAAAAATATTTTTAAAAATACAGAAATACCAAAAAATGGAGAGAAAACATTCAGCAGCATATCTCTGCTGTCGGGAGAAAACCTCGTATCTCCATTTTTGATGTTTTTCCGTTTTTGACACAGTTTGAAAAAAGCCTGTTGTCTGTTAACTTCGTGATGAATGGACTAAAGGAAACGGCCCGAAATGGCTCAGAAAGACGTCTGGTTCCATTGACTTACATTATACGTAAAGCAGGCTTTTTCCTTCTCCTGTGAAGTTTCCTTTTTGGAGATACGAGGTTTTCTTCCAACGAGCAATATATTATATGGACTTGTTAGCAAACAAAAACATTCATAACTGCTATGACCAAACATCCACGACCGCCAAGTATTAGCTGTGAGCAAACGTCTACAACCATTATGTATTAACTGTGACCGAACATGCACGACCATCATGTATCAGCTATGAACAAACATCTATGACCTGGGAGTGATGGATACCATCTGTTCAGCTGGGCAGCTATAAACAGGAATTTCCACAAGTGCACTCAGACTTTCCTTATGACAGTAAAACATTCCGAATATAGTCGTATCTCTCAAACAGGGAAAGATGCAGCTTTTTATACAGGCAAAACCAGCAAAGCTTGAACGTTTGAGGGAAGGAAAGAGTTCATTTCTCCTCTGCATGTCTAGCCAAGTTCATTATACGACCCAAACAAACATGCATCTGCGATACGAAGTTCAAAGACTGATGGCCCAATCCTCTTTTCTACCCCCCCCCCTTCCCCCCGCCACCCTCCAAAACAAACCAGTGCATACCAGCTCGTCTATCCATGTGTCGTTAAAGAGAGTGTGTCTTCTCACACGCTGCTGCTTCGAGCTCTCACGACGGCCCCATGGCTGGGTGGTCCCTACAGGAGCTGTTTGTCCAAACAGCCCCCTGTCTGTTTGACATTTGGCGAAAGGAGAGATAAAATTGAATGCATTAATTGTTTAAACAGAACGGCGCGCTCATTTGTAAAGCCGGCTGATGTGTTTTCACAAAAAGCGAGTGTTGGTTTTGCTTCGATGTGCACGAGAGCCAAACAAGCACAAATTACAGCGCTGACTTTGTTCTGGGTCGGGCCGAGGCGGGGCGGGGAACACGGTCGGCCCAATTTAAGCCTATTTAGTTGTGAAAGTTGATCCGAAGTCATTTTTCCTTTTATGTCCAAATGAGTACAGTAATGTGGGCGGTACAGACCTGACCCTACATCAGTACACTCAGTAGGCCCAGTCCCATTTCTTCTTTTTACCCCTACCCCTTGTTTTCAAGTGTTGCCCCTTGTTACTGAGCTACAGGGCAGTGGTTGAGATCTTCCCTCTGAAATGAGACCCTCTAATAAAAGAGCATCACTTCATTAACAGCTACCAGCGCCGCTCCGTAGGCGACCCTGCCCGTCTGCAGGGACAGCAGAGGAGGGGAAAGTTCAGCTCCTCACTGCTGGGCTTTAGTTACATTTAGGGATCATACGCCTTCAAAGAGGGGGGCAGTTATTTATTATCACCCCCCCTAATTTTTCAGTGATGTGAAGCTGAAGTCAGAGATTCTCCAGATTTGTGAGAATTTTCCCGTTCCACCTTAAATGGAGCAGCAGTTACATTCTGGCGCTTCAGGCGTCAGAACTGCTGGACTATTTAAGGTGGAACGGGAAGTTAGCTAGCTGGCTACTGAGACATTAGCATAGTATTAGGGATTTTTTATGCTTGTTATAAAGAAAAACGACCAAAATCCACTGAAACCACATTAAACTGAGATAATATAATGGTTAATATAATTTTTAACGGAGTAAATTCTCACGTTTGTGGGTTTCTTTGGTCTCTTGTTCTCCGTCCCGCCGGTTTTTCTGTTTTTCTCATTTCTCTCTGTTTGGAGTCTCTGAAAAACCTCAGGTTGGAGGGTCACGTAGCCCCAACGCTTCACCCCACCCCTCTATCTCAGCTAGAATCAGGACTCCCAACCCCTAGACGTGAACACGCAGCACGGAGGGCTAAGGGCTCAGTGGTAGGGGCGAGGGGTGAGATGGGATTTAGGCCCAGAGGCTGAGTGGGATTTCCCATTTTTCCATGTGTGTGTAATATAGATATAAAAAAGGCAAACACATTCTTTCCATCCCCCCCGTCCCTTTTCTAATCATCTCTTTTCATGACGCCTGCGGCCGATGCGAGTCGTGTCAGGAAATCTGTCCCTGACCGTTTGTTTTTCATTCTCTCGTGCCAAATGAAATCTCCTGTTTTTAATATCACCCCACATTGACCGTTTATTGTTTTTAGAGATGATATTCGCTTCAGGGCACTTGTGTATCACAGCGTCCTCCTCATTATTCTTCAGTCAGTCCCTGTGAGTAGAGCAGCGCAGACACAGCACCGTCCGCTTTGTTTAAATCTGACGATGCTCAGAAAAACTTCATATTAATCCAACTTCATGTTCATATTAATCCATGTTTTTGTTTATCTTGCATGCCAGCACCGTTCTGAGATGAATGCAGGGGATTTGTATTGTGCAAACCAGTGCCACCTTGTGGCCAGTTCCTTTTAGAGAAAATTCCACGTGTTCTTTGCTTAGTTTCAGCATTCGCAAGGCTACATGACACCTGTGTAAGCTTTTTATGGCAAGTGGCATAAACCTGTATATTACTAAAAAAAGTTTTCTCAATTTTTGTCTTTTTTTTAAATATTTTTTTGCATAATTTGAAAGCAACAGTTGCCTTTTACACTGTATTAATATTTCATGATGAAAACCTATATAGAATGGTCCAGATTTTGGGGGGGTGGTCTTGTTTCAGGAACATTTATTACAAGTTAAGGTTTTTTTTTTTTTAATAAAATGTAAAATGACCATTTTTGGATATACATGGTTTTTGTTATCAGATGGTGACGATATGCCCAACACAAATTCAACACTTTTGTTTTTTCCTCCCTTTCTGCAGCAGTTTGACCAAAAACAGTCCAGGATATTTTTATAGATACAGTACGTGTCACGCTACTGTAGGCAAATGGTGATCCAACCAGACACTAGTGTGAGAATTCTCTTTCCCGGCCCCCCCGGGGTTTCAGTAAAATCTTCTTAGTAAAATGTGTTCAGTTTTTGTTCCGTGTAGATGTTCATATTCATAAAGGCTTATTTCCAACAAGGTGTCTGCTGATGTGAAATGACATCAACATCAATGGATTAAGCATTTGTAGATGTTTCTGTAGGTTTAAGTTGCTTGTCGTGAAAGGCTTATGTAGGTGTTAAGTGCCTTTATAAATCCCTGTCGTTGGATCACAGCCTCATATCTCCAAAATGTTAACTTTACAGGGGAAGGAAAAAACATGCTTTACTTTTAATGTAAGTCAATGGAACCAGACGTCTTTCCAGGTCATTTTGGGTCGTTTCTTTTGGACCATTCATCATGAAACTTACACACCGTGTAAAGGGCAACAGGCTTTTTCAAATTCTATCAAAACCTGAAAATCCATGAAAATGGAGATGCGAGGTTTTCTTCCGACAGCAGTGAAATGCTGTCCTTGAGCGTCACCCGGCTTTCACATAAACACCAACAACCGAACACATGGGGCTGCATTTCTGATCAAGCTTCTCCCTGGACCAGACTAACATTATTCAGTAGAGAATTGGATTTAGTGTAGCTAAAGATTCATCTTGGTGTTGAAAACTGGAGCCCGGTGTTTCATACATGACAGACAAAATGATAATAAGTGTCACTGTTTATGTAAATGGGTTGGTTTTATGCTGCAGAGTACCTGGAGACATTGATGAGGTAAACGCCCTCAAACTACAGGTGGACCAGTGGAAAGTGCCAGAAAACCTCTCTGACCCCAACGTCCCTGGTAAGAGCAACATCACCTAATTAAACACAGCGTCTTTACATTGTAGGCGTTTACAGTCCAACCCAGTCTCTGACTATTTGTGTTTGTGTTTTTCTTATTTCTGTCATTTTTCTGCTGTTGTCATTTGATGAAGACTGTAAGAGGGTTTGGAGTGATGAATAAACGTCTGATCACACTTTCCGTCTCTCTCCCTCAGCGTCGCTGCTGAAGCTGTGGTACAGGGAGCTGGAGGAGCCGGTGATTCCGCAGAGTTTCTATACGCAGTGCATTAGTCACTATGAGGATCCTGAGGCAGCCATCAGTGTAGTGCAGTCATTACCAGAGCTCAACAGACTGGTGCTCTGCTACTTCATCCACTTCTTACAGGTAACACTCACACGTTCTGATATCAGGAAAAAGGCAATTGTTTGGCTAGCTTAGTTGGTCTTCAATTAAAGTTCAGTAAGGTCCAATTAGAGAAAATATCCTCGAGCGAAGGTCCAGAACAACATAACGTCTGACCTGCATCATGAATCAGCGCCACATACTGTAGGAATATCAGCATCTTATACAGTCGATGACTGAACATCAGATCAAATAAAGTCCAGTTCGGTCAGATTTCACCAACATTTACTGAACATCAGATCAAATAAAGTCCAGTTCGGTCAGATTTCAACACCATTTACTGAACATCAGATCAAATAAAGTCCAGTTCGGTCAGATTTCAACAACATTTACTGAACATCAGATCAAATAAAGTCCAGTTCGGTCAGATTTCACCAACATTTACTGAACATCAGATCAAATAAAGTCCAGTTCGGTCAGATTTCAACAACATTTACTGTCAGTTTCCTCTTTTTAGATCACGTCATGTGGAATAACTTCCCTCTGACTCACTTTCTTCTCTGACTGCTGTTTCTCTCCTCGTCCCTCCCCTGTGTGCGTCACTGACTCGAGTCTCAGTGCTCATCGCAACGCACAGATCCATGTCAAAATGAAATAATTCTCCATAGTTTATCGATTACGGGTCCAGGTCCGCACAGGACAGCGTCTGGGTCTGGCCTATTAGTGACCTCTGGTCTAGTGTTTAGTGAATGATTTTATTCAATTAATGTTGATTTATTCCCACTTTATTCCAGTGAATAAATAAAAAATATGTTTTCATGAGGACAAACACAATGTCCTTCCAATACTGACTGCCAGTAGTGCAGTCGTAAACAGTTCGAGTAGCTGATGTTGTCCTATTTCATGTGGCTTGGACTGACAACATACACACACAAGCTGTACTGGAGCCTGTTGGACGGGTTTCCAGACATTCTTAGATATTAATTACAGACGTGTACACACAGTAGAGATGAAGCAGTACCTCTACTGACACCTTAAATATCAACCAATGTTTTCTGCTTTAAAGTGCACCACGTTTTAATAAAAGCACCTGAAGGTATGATGCTCAGGCTGTTCCAACGCTGTACTACCCTACGGGAAGAAGAAGCCGATTTATAGAAACTGCAGCTTTTTATTCTTTTTTAATATATATCTTCCTTTTTATTCGTGTATATATGACCAGACTCTGCGGTGCGGTCTGATTACATTTACGCTGCCAACTGAACTGAATTTAGCTCGCCTCCTTGCCCGGGAGCCAACCTGGCTGAGCCAGTATGTCCATATTGGGCACGTCTGGCTGAATCCTGTGTTTTGTTGAGTTATGAAGTGATTTATATCTCCTTTTTATAAAGTCACTTATTTAACTCATTAGGCTTAATTTTCTCATCTGGGCTGGCTAAGCAGGTCAAGAAGTGTCATTAGGAATTTGTCAGCTGATGAGTTTAATGAATTCTCTGACTCTTCAAACCTTGTGCTAGCACTCAACAACCATGGGCCAGATATTTCTTCTCAAAATATTGACTTTTATTCTCAAAATATTGACTTTTTTCACAAAATATTGACTTTTTTTCCTGAAATATTAATAATTTTTTCTTGAAATATTACATTTTTCTCAAAATATGACTTTATTCTCAAAATGTTACAACTTTATTCTCAAAATATTATGACTTTTTCTCAAAATATTACAACTTTTTTCTTGAAATATTACAATTTTATTCTCGAAATATTACAACTTTTTTTTTTTAAATATTACAATTTTATTCCTGAAATATTATGACTTTATTCTTGAAATATGACTTTTTTCTTAAAATATTACGATTCCATTCTCAAAATATGACGACTTTATTCTCAAAATGTTACAACTTTATTCTCAAAATATTATGACTTTTTCTCAAAATATTACCATTCCTTTCTCAAAATATGATGACTTTATTCTCAAAATATTATGACTTTATTCTCAAAATATGATGACATTATTCTCAAAATATTATGACTTTTTCTCAAAATATTACACCTTTTTTCTTGAAATATTACAATTTTATTCTCGAAATATTACAACTTTTTTTTTAAATATTACAATTTTATTCCTGAAATATTATGACTTTATTCTTGAAATATGACTTTTTTCTTAAAATATTACGATTCCATTCTCAAAATATGACGACTTTATTCTCAAAATATTACAACTTTTTTCTTGAAATTTTTTTCTTGAAAGTCTGTTATTTTCATTTTTACTGACAGTGGCCCTAAAACGCCGTCGTAACATGAGGCTGCTGTTACTGCTGTTGTTGCCACATGACCTACTTTGTTTGTTGTGCTGCTCGCAGTTCATTATTTCAGTTTGCGTTTATTGCCGAATTCAGTCTGAGTCATTCTGTCTTGGTTTCAGAAGCTGATTCAACACCAAACGTTACCGTACTCCCCTCATCTCACTCATGTCCTTCTCCCCGCTCAGGTTTTCGCCCAGCCGGTGAACGTGAGTAAAACCAAGATGGACGTGAATAATCTGGCCATGGTGATGGCTCCCAACTGTCTGCGCTGCCAGTCTGACGACCCCCGTATCATCTTCGAGAACACGCGCAAAGAGATGTCCTTCCTTCGCATGCTCATCGTGCACCTGGACACCAGCTTCATCCAGGGCCTCATCTGACCACTCACCCCTGACCTTCTTCCTTCTAATCAGCACTGAGTGCCCAGTTTCTCTCATAGTGGGGCACTAAACTATGGCATTGGAGAGAAATCTCGTCTGGTCAGCTCCACCTTTCTCAGCTTGGACATACTGATGTCTTAAAGGAAGCTTTCTTTGCGGCGGCCACAAGTGCGAATGTCGTCTCGCTTGGTCATCAGACCTTTAGTTCCTAAACCGAAACCTTCAAATCTGAATCACCAGCAAGGGAAACCTCAAACTTACAGCTCAGTGACTCACTACGTACCAGCTTTCACGGAAGGTCCTTGATCTGAGTCTGCTCTGAATCATTTTGAGCGAATGCCCAGCCAGGAAAGAGGCTCCTGTAGGAGTTTCCACAGCACCGTACAGACTCGATCTACTCGGGGGGCGACTCGTTCTCACTGCAGATGTCATGCTGATGATGCTGGCGTATGATTCAGCAAGTCCGCAGCAGCCAGTCTGCTGAGCACATGAAACCATGCGTGCAGGGATATGAATGATGCAGCAGGACCTACAACAATACCATGTTCTATGGGTTATTACTACTAATTCTGTCTATTCGAAAAGCAGGGTTTGGACATGCTTTGTGGACAATCGTGATCTTTTTTTCTTTTACTCTAACAGATTATGCAAGCAGTGATCCTCAGATCCTCAGATCCTCAGTGTATTTCTCTAATTTAATACGGTATGACAGTGTTGGGTATTTAATGGATGCTATTCGTATGCTGTGGAGCGTACAAGGGGAGAACGCGATGCTCCAGATTGAGTTGAGCCCGGTGGAGTAACAGTTGATAGCCCGCGGAAGACCATGATTCTGCCCGTGTCTATGTGGTCCCAGACGGTCATCCCACTCGAATCTAGAGGGCAGGGCCTGGACAAGGCTTCTAAATAACCTCCGTCTGACTCTCCTCCCCATTTGAGAAGGGAACAATTAGACCTTTGATGAAGTGCGCCCAGTTATTTTCAGCTTTTAGCAGGACAACGGAAAGGCACGCAGCTAATGAGGACTCCTCGTCGTCAGCTGCGTCCAGTAGCAGGCATCTCTGGTTCTGTGGAAACCATTTGCAAACCTGACCCAAACTGGGGGAGTAAATTCTTGCATTGCTGTTCCCCAAAAGCAGTTTACAGAAAGTGGGTGTGATTCATGTTTGAGATGTGTGGTTAAGGGGAGAGGCAGGAGGTTGGCTATAGTATATTTAGCTCTGTGGTCAGAGATTTGGGGTTTAGCACCCAGCATGGGACTGGAATGCCTCTTGGTTTTGGCAAGAGACCGTGCTGGAGTGTACACATGCATAGCACAACCCCCCTCCCCCCTCCTATTTTTAAGCTCTAGGCGCCAAATGAGAGGGTTCCGCCAGTCAAGCGAGGTCCAAGGTTAGCTGCATGTTAAAGCCCCGTTTCCACAGCCATTCGTCTGGGTCTTGCTGGTCCAGGCAGCCTGCAAGTGCACTTTACTTCGGTCCCATTCACCTTCATGACTAGGAGATGAGAGGGTGATCAGACGTCACTACAGTTGGGCTGTAGTACAAAGAGCCTCTCCAAAAGAAATGCTGACTTAACAGAAGCACTTCAGGGTTTTGCTTCTGTAAGTTCTACATCTCCACGGCACCTGCATATCAAAGCAAATGAAAGCGAATGAACAAACTGATGAGAAGATACAGGCACCATATTCTTATGGCTCATTGGCTGTTGGCCTATGTTATGAGGATTGTAAGGCTGTCAATGTCGATTCTATTAGTGAATCAGTATTGATTACACCGATCAGGCATAACATTATGACCATGACATTATCAGCTCCACTTCCTCTGGTCATCCTCTAGTCCTTCATCAGTGGTCACAGGACGCTGCCCACAGGACGCCGCTGGCTGGATATTTTTGGTTGGTGGACTCTTCAGTCCAGCAGCGACACTGAGGTGTTTAAAAACTCCAGCAGCACTGCTGTGTCTGATCCACTCAGACCAGCGCAACACACACTAACACACCACCACCACGCCAGTGTTTCTGCAGTCTTGAGAATGACCCACCACCCAAATAGTACCTGCTCTGTGAGGGTCCATGGGGGTCCTGACCACTGAAGAACAGGGTAACAGAGTATCAGAGAAACAGATGGACTACAGTCTGTAACTGTAGAACTACAGAGTGCAGCTATACAGGAAATGGAGCTGATAAAGTGGACAGTGAGCGTAGAAACAAGGAGGTGGTCAGAATGTGATGCCTTATCGGAGTGTTTTGACACTTCATTCCCAAATCTGATTTTTTTTTTTTTAAGAAAAAGATGAACTGAGCAATAATAAACCGTGCATAGCCTTTCAAAAAATCCAAAATACATTTTTGGAAAAGGACACCTTTAAAAAGACTTTATTATAAAATATTAAGCCGCTCTGGGGGGAAAAAAGCATGCAAAAAATACATGAATATGCATTATCATTATGCAAATTGTCAAGCAATCATGGCTGATGCACTGAAAAGGTACATTTTAATCGAGTAATCAAGTTTAATTGATTCGTTGTGACGGCCCTGGTGGAGTGACCCGACTTGTAGCTCTGACTGATGGGACTGGGGCTGTGATCCTGGCCTGAGGAGAGGCTTTTGGGCTCATCAGGAACGGTTCCGTCTTTGCGCAGGACGAAGCAGCAGGTTATTCCGCTGGAGTTTTCCTCTTGTGCTGTATATATGACCATATGCTCGCCATGTCTCACTATGAGCTCCGTTTACCTGATTCATCACTTTTGTTACAATAAAAAGTCACTTCATTTGTGGGTTTACCTTCATTTCACACTCTCTCGGTCGGTTCAGGTCGTCTTACCTGGTTTTACATATTGTCCTCCCTTTGTTTTTGATGATTGTGTATGATGAAAGGAACTGTAGCAGAATACAGTAACGTTGTGTTGTTGACAGCCCCCCCTTACCCCCAAATACTGTACTGCACTTACCTTTGTCCGCTCCCTGACTGTGGGTGTTCTTACAGGCGTGGAGGAGTCCGACTGTAAATGTTCCTTCTCTTTCTTTTCGGCGCTGCATTAACCGGGGCAAAAACAGCAGCTCATGCTGATCTGGAAAACATGGATGGTGTGCATTTCGTTTTGCATCGTTTCCTAAAGGAAGAATAAAGTTTGTAAATTTGCAAAGTTGTACAGAAAGTGAGCGTCTTTGTTTTTTGTTTTTTTTCTCAGGTTTTTCAAGCAATCCTCTTCAGCTCTCGGCTACATCTGACATGCAGATGTGTTTACAGTCTGCACAGGTGGTCCAAATCCCTTGATTGTCCAGTGGCCATGAGTGCGTATGCTTAAGCAATAGAACAAAGAGAAAGCGTGTTATCACGAAATAATCGTAAATCGAAGATCATCACAGCCGTGATGTTACTGGTGATAACTCCCTCCTCGAGTGCTCTACTGCTTTAATACAGCAGTTAAATAAATACAGTAAGAAATGAATAAACTGGCCGTGAACGCAGCGTTTAATATGTTTTAATGTTCAGTTCCTTCCTCCTAATTATAGCTCCTTAACGAGCAGCTTGTTGCTACGTCAGAGTAACGAGCTCCGCCCACTCGCTGCTCAGCCGTCAGTTCGTTCTCAAGCTCCTTACACTAAATTCCCAAACTGTCGTCTCCACTGAGCAGCTTTTCAGTCGGCAGCTGTGACAGAAGAACAGCTGAACAACCTGGAATCAGCCAGAAATGAACCCAACTCCATTCGCCAGACGTGTCTGATCTTCAGAGTCGGACCAAATCAGACTGAGCCGTAAAACTGACCCAATATCAGGTTCAGCTCAGTTTGGTCAGTTTGTCCAGATCAGTATTAATGTTGTTTTGTTCCAGCCGGTCTGTAAAGCTTCTTACAGCCCGTTTAGTTTGGCGAATGGTGTTGGGTTCATTTCTGGCTGATTCCAGGTTGTTCAGCTGTTCTTCTGTCACAGCTGCCGACTGAAAAGCTGCTCAGTGGTGACGACAGTTTGGGAATTTAGTGTCGTCTCGTCTTCAGAGTCGGACCAAATCGGCTGTCGGTCAGATGTGGTCTTAACAGCGTCCGTTTTCTGTTTGTGGCAAAGTAAGAAGGAAAAACGTTCAAATGGCTCGAGCGTCTCCTACAGCTGTCAGAGTCGTTGCTTAGCAACGGCGTCTCAGCGGAGGGATAGCGTTCGTGGCCGTAATGATTTTATGTTTAAAAATAATCTGGTTAAATTACATATTAAAATTATTAATGGCTGCTTTTGTGTTTGCTAGACAAAACCGGCTGTTAACACCAGACTTGTTCAAAAATTTCATCTCTTAGGGGTGGAATCCATAATGGCTCCACATGGCCAGGTAGTAAAACCTCAATAATTGGGAAAAGGGTATAAGAACGTTTCTAAGCTGAAACACAGCTGCAGCAGTGAATAGAGGTATTAAAAGAGCTTCACTACCATTAACCAAAGGCACGGCTCCACTCAAATAACAACAACGTGCATCGGACTGAAAAACAGGAATACTTAGTGCAGTCGTGGGCTGGAGGTTAGGGAACCAGCCCTGTGACCGGAAGGTCGCCGGTTCGATCCCCAGCACCGACAGTCCATGACTGAGGTGTCCTTGTGCAAGACACCTAACCCCCAACTGCCATGGATAGGGCTGCCCACTGTGCTGGGCAAGTGTGCTCACTGCCCCCTAGTGTGTGTGCGGTGTTTCACTTCACAGGTGGGTTAAATGCGGAGGTGAAATTTCTCCATTTGTGGGACGAATAAAACTCATCTTCAGAAATAGGCCTCTGAGCTCTGAAAGCTCAGCCAGCACGCCAAACCTGGAGATCAGCCACTACAGACGGCATCCATGAGGATGCTGTTACTAACTAATCTGGTCTGGAAAAGAGCACGAAGAGACGCCTGATGAACGCTGGCAGCACATTTTCTAGTCAGATGAAACTAAAGGCCTGTTGATTGATGGGATGATATTAAGTTAATTGACCCTTATTAGTCCCACAAACGGGGAAATTTCACCTCTGCCTTTAACCCATCCGTGAAGTGAAACACCACATACACACTAGGGGGCAGTGAGCACACTTGCCCGGAGCGGTGGCAGCCCAATCCGCATCGCCCAGGGAGCAGTTGGGGGTTAGGTGTCTTGCTCAAGGACACCTCAGTCATGTGCTGTCGGCTCTGGGGATCAAACCGGCGACCTTCCTGTCACGAGGCTGGATCCCACAACCTCCAGCCCACGACTGCCCTATATTGGGATTTCACTTGACCGCAGGTGTAAAGGACTCCAGGATACAGCATACATGAGTGTACCAACTTCAAGGATGGGTGGGGGGAGATGCCGGGGGCAGGTGTGGAGGCGGAGAGCTTTTCTTTATTATTTATACACAACACGAAACCCACTCGGCTTTTCAGCCCACAGACAAATTAAGACTAGATGCTCACTGGGACTTTTCAGTCCTTTCTTTCTTTCTTTCTTTCTTTCTTTTTGTTTAGCTCAGCTCAGCTCAGCTGTCCCCAGCTCTGCTCTCGCACCTTCACAGGTCTCCCCTCCCTCTGGACTCTGGGAAAGAAATGAAAAGTAAACAATGTGTTAATATGTTTAAGATGAACTTGTTTGGTGTGTTAGTGTGTGTAGTGCTGGCGCGAGTGGATCAGACACAGCAGTGGTGCTGGAGTTTTTAAACACTGTGTCCACTCACTGTCCACTCTATTAGACACTCCTACCTTGTCTGTCCACCTTGTAGGTGTAAAGTCAGACACGACAGCTCATCTGCTGCTGCACAGTTTGTGTTGGTCATCCTCTAGTCCTTCACGCTGCCCACAGGACAGCCCCCTGTCTGATCCACTCAGACCAGCACAACACACACTAACACACCACCACCACGTCAGTGTTACTGCAGTGCTGAGAATGATCCATCACCCAAACAGTACCTGCTCTGTGAGGGTCCATGGGGGTCCTGACCACTGAAGAACAGGGTATCAGAGTATCAGAGAAACAGATGGACTACAGTCTGTAACCGTAGAACTACAGAGTGCAGCTATAAGTAATAGAAAGTGTAGCTCCTGGTGGGCTCAGACGGTTTAAGGAGTTAATTGATCGTTCACCTGAGGTCATTGCATAACACTGATGTCAAGTGACAGGTTTCTGTTGATATTTGGGTTTGTCATGAGACTTTCAGAGATGAAATGACATCATGACAGCTAAATTATTCGGTCTGTGGTGTCCATTTCACGTGCAGTTATTAAAAAAATTACACTGAATATTTTAACTGGTTAAAATCCCAGACATATTGGCTACTGTCCGTTATTATGACTGAGCTGTTCTTGTGCAATAGAAGCATATAATAAACAATTGGGCGGACTTCAATGCAAACCAGATGAGCTATTCTTGGGTTACAGTAGTATGTAGTAAAACTTTGGGCCCTGGGGGTTAAAAAATGAATTAAGTTGCTTTGAACTGAATTGTTTTGTTTAGTGATACTGAAAATGGTGTATTCACTTCTGTTGTATTAAACTTTGGCCTCCGCGTTTAACCCATCTGTACAGTAAAACGCCCACATACACACTAGTGGTAGTCGTGGTGCCCACTAGGTTAGGGAACTGGCCCTGTGACCGGAAGGTTGGTGGTTCAATCCCCAGCCAACAGTCCATGACTGAGGTGTCCTTGAGCAAGACGCCTAACCCCCAACTGCTCCCCGGGCGCCGTGGATAGGGCTGCCCACTGCTCCGGGCAAGTGTGCTCACTGCCCCCTAGTGTGTATGTGGTGTTTCACTTCACGGATGGGTTAAATGTGGAGGTGGAATTTCCCCGTTTGTGGGATTAAAAAAGTATCACTCAGTGAAAACACGCACACACTAGGGGTCAGTGGGTTCAGAACAATTGTAAAAAGTCATTCATATTTTTAGGGAGGTTTTATTTTCTTGCTGTGACATCACGGCAGACTATGTCCCTCTGCTGCTGCCGTACCTCCATCGGACAAGTGAGAGCTCCGAGATGGACGCTTGTGAGGTCTGCAATAGACAGAGTGGAAAGCGAGCCCTTGTGTCCGACTGCCTTGATGACCGAATGGTGGTCGTTACATGAGCACACTTGCCTGGAGCGGTGGGCAGCCCTATCCACAGCACCCGGGGAGCAGTTGGGGGTTAGGCGTCTTGCTCAAGGGCACTTCGGTCACGTACTGTCGGCTCAGGGGATCAAACCAGCGACCTTCCGGTCACAGGGCTGGTTCCCTGACCAGCAGCCCACGACGGGGGCTAATGACTGAACTAAACTATATGTCGAAAGGTTTGTAGATGCCTATTCATCTAGAGTTTCTCCTGAATTCTAACTTCTAAAAATCAATGGTATTATTGGGGACTCTGCCCCCCTTTACTGCAGTAGGAGCCTCTTCTGGAAATACTAGATGCTGGAACATTGCTGAGAGGATCTGATTGCATTCAGCCAGAAGGGCATTAGTGAGGTGATTAGTTCTGGATCACACAGCCACTCCAACTCATCGCGAATGTATTGGATGGGTCCATAGAATGCAGTTCTACTGCTTCACGGCCCAGCACTGGGTGCTTTATGCCCCTCTAGCCAGCATTTGGCATTGGGTGAAATTTGTCCCGACTACTCCAGAGTGTCCTGCTTTATTGCTCAATGCTTTTTCTACTTGATTATACAGGCTGGCTGCCTGCAGGTGAACCCAGGCACCAATGGGTGTGCTTTAAAGGAGCTAAGCTCAATTTTAAAGAGGTGACCAGATGCTTTGGATCTTAAAATGTAGAAACAGGTCTGTTTTGATCTGCGTATAACGTTGTGAGTATGTGCGCCGCGCTCAGCTTGCTCTGTCTCGCTCTGTCTCACTCTGTGCTTCTTCATGTGTATAACAGGATTTGAAGACGGGGAGCCCTGATCAGCTGTTCAGCCCTGCGCCTATAGACGCACACACCCTAGCCAGAAGGTGGACAGGATGGGTATTCATGTGGAAAGTAAGGGGTGCGGATCAAGGGCTTTCAGTAAGTTAGGGACAGTTTCCCACGTTGCTGAATCGTCATTAAAAACTCCTCAGAAATGATATAACAGGATCCAACAGTGTTATGAAGAAATCAGCGTGAACGTGATCAGACACGCCTCCGTGCCCTGTATTCTGGTGAACCTTAATATTAATCAGTATGAAGAGCAACAGCTGTGCAAATGTCATAAATACACACCGGTCAGGCATAACGTTATGACCACCTCCTCGTTTCTACCCTCATTGTCCATCTATTCAGCTCCACTTACTGTATAGCTGCACTCTGTAGTTCTACAGTTACAGACTGTAGTCCATCTGTTTCTCTGATACTCTGTTACCCTGTTCTTCAGTGGTCAGGACCCCCATGGACCCTCACAGAGCAGGTAGTATTTGGGTGGTGGGTCATTCTCAGCACTGCAGTAACACTGACGTGGTGGTGGTGTGTTGGTGTGTGTTGTGCTGGTCTGAGTGGATCAGACAGGGGCTGTCCTGTGGGCCGCGTCCTGTGACCACTGATGAAGGACTAGAGGATGACCAACACAAACTGTGCAGCAGCAGATGAGCTGTCGTCTCTGACTTTACATCTACAAGGTGGACTGACAAGGTAGGAGTGTCTAATAGAGTGGACAGTGAGTGGACACAGTGTTTAAAAACTCCAGCAGCACTGCTGTGTCTGATCCACTTGTGCCAGCACTACACACACTAACACACCACCACCACGTCAGTGTTACTGCAGTGCTGAGAATGACCCACCACCCAAATAGTACCTGCTCTGTGAGGGTCCACGGGGGTCCTGACCACTGAAGTTAAATAAGAGTGGAGGATCTGCCAAACTATCCTGTGGATAACGCAGAAGTGTAAAGACAGGAATAAGGTCTTGTCCTATTACAGACCTCTACTGACCTCTGGTGGCCAAAAATCAGAAAGCATCATAGACATAGGCCTGCTGCACAACAGGGCTGGTGTCCAGCATGGTATGGTGATTTATCTGTTTAAGGCCACATGATTTTACTGGTCTGTTAGTTTCCAGGTTTAGTGGAAGTGTTTGAGTAGGGAAACCTAAATTCAGTGGTCAGGACCCCCATGGACCCTCACAGAGCAGGTACTATTTGGGTGGTGGATCATTCTCAGCACTGCAGTAACACTGACGTGGTGGTGGTGTGTTAGTGGGTGTTGTGCTGGTCTGAGTGGATCAGACACAGCAGTGCTGCTGGAGTTTCTAAACACTGTGTCCACTCACTGTCCACTCTATTAGACACTCCTACCTTGTCGGGCCACCTTGTAGATGTAAAGTCAGAGACGACAGCTCATCTGCTTTAAGGACGTGGTTGCACCTTTGAGGGTACCTTGTACTTTGAGGGACTAAAATTTACGTGGACTGTAGTATTTCTGACAGTGCTGGGGCTCCCAATGTCAGTCCTGGAAACCCACATGGTCCTGATGATCCCCTAACACACCTGATTCCACTCATTAACCACTAACCAAGATCCCCATGTGATGGGAAGAAGGGAACCCAAATATGAAGAGCATGAAGGAACGACTTCGGTATCAGTGGTGGACAGTAACTGAGTAACTGAGTAAATGTAATTGGTTTCTGTACTTTAGTATTTTTGGTGTATCTGTACTGAAGTTCCTCCGTTTCTGGGCGACTTTTTCCTTTCACTCCACTACATTTCAGAGTCTAATATCCGACTTTTTCCTCCTACATTTTGAGAAATCTGTCGTTCCTTTTGGTTTCTGTGTGTAACGTGTTAAAACAGCAGCGTTTGAAAGGTGCTGTGTAAGTAAACATGCCTGGTATGTGTTTTTTGGATCAGCCAGGTTACCAAGATAACCAGGTTCAGGTTCTAGTCGACGTTGTTCCCTGCTGGACACCGTGGCTCAGGGTAATGAACTGCTTTCTAATTAATCTATTAATCTGTGATTTAACGGGTTTAATCCTTCTGAAACCGCCGGGCTGCTGCAGTGTCCGCCCTTTTTAATGTTTCACCGTTTTTACTTGGGTTGTCATGTAACAGGAAATGTTTGTTGTTCATAGTCCAGAGTTTCCCAGCACTGAACCTGGAAGCCCACTGCCCTGCACATTGTAGAGTGGCTCCAGCCCCAACACACCTCGTCGGCTAATCAGCTCGCTGACCGCCTACTGAGCTGAAGTGGACGTGTTAAGGCTAGGATCCCTCCCGGAAACCTAGGATGATGGTGATGATGGTGATGATGGTCTTTGCCATGTCTTTGTCTCTTTATAGCCAGTAAATTTATTTTGAGGGCCAGTAAGACAGAAAGTGTGCAGGGTGCCCCAGCAAGACATCCACAAACATACAACCTCAAGTTGGGACGCTGTGGAGAATGTAAATATAAATAGAATGCAATGATCTGCAAATCATGTGAACCATATTTTAAAGGAAAATACTACAAAGACAACAACTCAAACACTGAAACTGAGAATTTTTCATTTTCAATTTTTTTTTTTTTATATTTGCCCGTTTTGAATTTGATGCCAATAACACGTTCTAAAAAGGTTGGTTTACTGCTGTGTTTCATCACCTCTTGTTTTAACAGCACACTGTAAATAATTTTGGAAATGAAATGTTTTCTGCTCTTGTTTGATGCAGGATTTCAGCGGCTCATCATTTTGGGGGTCTACTTTGTTGTATTTTTCATTTCGTGGGAGACAGATCTGGACTGCAGGCAGGTGACGCAGTGTCCATGATGTTGATTCGTCGGACCGCAGGACGCTTTTCCACTTCCCCTCAGTCCATTTTAAATGCGCTCAGGCCCAGAGAAGGTGGCAGCGTTTCTGGATCCTGTTTATATTTGGGTTCTTCTTTGTGTTTTAGAGTTTAACAGCGTTTGTGGATGCAGTGATGAACTGTGTTCACAGTCAGTGGTTTTCAGAAGTGTTTCTGAGCCCATGCAGTGATTTCCACTACAGAATCATGTCTGGTTTTAATGCAGTGCTGCCTGAGGGCCCAAAGATCACGGCCAGCAGATACTGGTGTTCAGCCTCGTCCCTCACAGACAGAGATTTCTCCAGGTTCTCTGAGTCTTTAATGATATTCTGCACCGTAGACGATGGAAAGCAGAAGCTCTTCGCTGTTTTATGTTGAGAAACGTTCTTCTTGAGATGTTGCTCTATTTGATGGTGCAGTCTTTCACAGAGTGGTGACCCCCCCCCTCTTTTCTTCTGAAAGACTCCGCCTCTCTGAGATGCTCTTTATACCCAGTCATGTTACTGACCTGCTGCCAATCAACCACCAGGTGTTTTTTTATCATTACACACATTTCCCAGCCTCTTTGCTCCCCCGTCCCAACTTTTCTTAGAATGTGTTGTTGGCATCAAATTAAAAAATGGGATTTATTTTTCAAAAAACAATAAAATTTCTCAGTTTTAACATTTGATATTTTGCCTTTGTACTATTTTCAATGTATTACGGGGTTTGAATGATTTGCACATCATTGCAATTTGGTTTTATTTACATTCTGCACAGCGTCCCAACTTTTTTTGAAATGGGGTTGTGTTATTTTCAACAAAAAGTAAAGACTTTGTGGAGTACTATAAAGATTCGTTTGGAAGTCATTTGGAAGTGTTTTTTATTTGCAGTGTTACTTCTTTTTTATACTGTGCTTCTCGGTCAAAATACCTCATATTCAAAAAACGGTTAAACAGTGAAGGAGATATAGCAGTTCGGTAATTTTGTAATTAAACATAACTATCATAACAGACATAAATAAAGAGGATAAAGCCATACTAAGCCAGTTTTGGTGGAAAATACAATTATTATGAACATGAAACGAGTTGATTTACAGTGCATATTATTCTTAGTGTTGTATTTATGTATTTACTTGTGAGCTGATGTGGCAAACTTTAAAAAATCATAACTAAACAAAAACAACAAATTTTACAACACAAACACGTCCATTTAACCCCTTAAATGGCCAGGGTCACCCGGCAGGCCCAAAGTTTTACTACACACTTCTATAACCTAAGAATGCACACTTAAAATGCTTAGGTCTTCAAGGGTTCTTTAGCAAAGATAATGGTTCCATATAGAACTATGAACACTCAAAGGACCATCTGCGTGATTAAATGGGTCTCTGCCCGGTGAAATGGCTCTTCAGATTGATGGAGAACGTGCTGTAGGTGGTTTCTGAAAAGGGCTCTATATAGCACCACAAAGGGTTCTGCTAGTGCTAGAACTATTTGAAGGGCCATTCCACCATGCAGACACCACTGTGTTCATAGTTCTATACAGAACCCTTTTCTTGGCTAAAGAGCCTTGAAGAGCCATCACTTCTTAAGAGTTTGCATTCGTTTCTCTGTAGTTACTGAAAAACAAGTATGCAGCACGTCTGGGATTTTAAGGGGTTCATTTACTATTCAAAACCACTAATTAGCATACTCGAGCTATTATATGTAATCTCATCCTGAATATTAAAATAGCTGGAAATCTAAAAGAACAAGTTTTCTCTGGGGACTATTTTGCTTTGCATGCCCACCGTGCACCTCTTACACATGAGTGCACGACACACACATACACACACACACACACACACACAACTCAGTAAACAACAACTACACTAAACACAACAACAAGAACAACCACCACAATAAAGTGTCCCTTCTAATAGGCAGTATGGCCAAACCCCTTCAGCTACGTCCGCAGCGCAGAGCCCATGGGTTATTAAACCATAGACACACATTACTAGAGGCCGCTCTAACTGCGGCGATACGTCTGCTCGTCCGCCATATTGGAGAGGTCGAGATCCGCTTGTGAACAAATTCGCTTGTATTGAGAGACGAAGAGTCTCAGGATTAAATCAGCCACAGCTTCCTTACTACTCCACCCATTTATACCACATCTATTTAGTTCTAATCCTCAGACTCAGATTAATCTGGGCTGCACGGACGGCTCTCGGCAGCTTTTACTACTTTAATAACTGATCGTAATCATTAGAAAGTATTCAGTCTGCACCTGATGGTAAAAGCCGAGTTTAGCGGGAGAAACACAAACACACACATCAGCAAATCCATCAGTGTGTGAATCACTTCTAATATTAATACGCATAGAAATAAAATAAACCCCCCCAAAACACAGAAAGAAGGACGGAGCTGAATTCGGCCTCCTATTCTCCAGCTTCTGGTTCCAGTTTTCCCTTTCTGGAGCCTGAAGCTGCTCCATTTAAGGTGGAACGGGAAAACTCGAACAAGAAGCTGGTAAATAAGACTCTGACTTCAGCTTCGTGTCAGAAGGTGCTGACGTTAATCTATTATGAATATCTACACGGATTAAGGAACGCTGGAACTTACCGAGCTGCACAGCTTTAACCGTCACTGTAAATAAATAACTACTACATAAAGTTAAGACCCCCTGAATAGACTATTAAATAAAATAAGCTGAATATAAAACCAGACGAGGAACAATCACAGCAACAGGTTCTCTGTTCATCACCAACCACACGACTACATCTACACACACACCACACAGACAACACGCCTCACACTGACATGAGCGTGGATCACTGCGTTCCCTCCGTTATAGAATCCTATCCCACTTTCTGAGAGCAGTATTCCTGAAATAGTGGAATTTTGGACAGTGTGTTTCTCAAACTGCCGCTCTGTAATGGTACTGAATGCAGTCCAGCGGCGCTGTTGACCTCCCCAAAATGGAGGCGCCGTTGACGTGCCTGGCTGGACCCAACGCGGCATCTAGGTATGTCTATCTATGATTTAAATGGGGGGAGGGGGGGGGTTGTGCTCTAAAGTGTCTAGCGTGTTCTGTCAGATACGGGGGTCTCTGAGAAAGACCCTCAGCCGGTCAATAGGCTGAACGCCGTGCGCATGCGCAGAGCGCGCAGCGCCTCGTAAGCACCGGCCTGGCTCAGCCGGAGAAAACAAACTGCGTGGAGAAGCAGCATGAGACCCGGAGGACTCCGCCAGCGCTTACAGCGGTTCTCCGGCGCTTTGGAGTGAATTTATCAGCTGCCAGAGGTGAACGCCTTTGTATTTATACACCGACCGTTCTCGCTGATGCATTAAACAGCGGCGCGGGAGGAATCGGTCACGTTTGGTGGTGATGCTGTTGTGATTAGGCGAAACTTGGTCTCCAGACCATGTGTTCATCATCTGATGCGAGCGGGCGCTGGGTGGGTCGTCATCGCGGGCGAAAATGCATCACAGCAAGTCTTTGGGGTCTCTGTGAGCGGAACGCGCGCCCAGGCGTCTGGAAGCCCGGGTGACTTCTCGGCGAACTTGGCGTTCGTCTTCCCGAGCCCGAGCCATAATTACGGCAGTGCCATGCAGCGAGGAGTAGGCCGAAAGGAGGCCGCTGAGGACTCGCTGCTTGACTGGCAGCTCGGCGGACCAATCACAGCGCCGGAATCTGCGTCCGCCAGGCGCCTCAGCCAATCAGTTGGCTCCGTAGCCGGGCGCATCGTGGTGGGAAAGCGAACAATGTAAAGCGTCCAAATTTAGGCTGTCGTGTAAACAGCGGCGGCGTAAAGGCGCGTGAACGGTGAACGGCGCGCGCACGCAGCGCCTCGTTTGCGGGACAACCCGCTTTCTTGAACGTTTACAGCGGCTGCGCGTCCGCTGGCGACGTTGCGCCCACGTTTCTTCTCCGCTCGGAGAAGTTTAAAGCGTCTGGGGGTCTTTTGTCGCCCCTCACGGCCGGTAATTCTGCGCCTGAGCGCGGACGCCGCCGCTTTGTTGACCAGCGGGACGCGTTTATGGCGAGGAGGCGTTTCGAGGCTCTGGCGTTAGGCGGCTTTCTGCTTGAATTTCCCCGTTCCACCTTAAACGGAGCGCCAGTATGGCTCCAGGAGGTGGCCGCCGCACCACTTAAGGTGGACCGGGTGAGTTCGAGCGAATAGGAAGCCTCGTCTAGAAGGTAAACAACCAAGAGGAAACGTATTGCGCGCCATTTGCGTCACAGCGCTCCATCGACCCTCATGGTCGTATGAAGCCCCCCCTCCTCCCCCTCCCACACAGGGCTCGACTCGGTTCTGCGGCCCAGTCACTTTGTCCCTTTTTAACCCCGAGCTTTCGTCGGTTCCGCCCATCAGAATCCGCTCGGGCTCGGCCGAACGTGACGGTACACGAGACCGGCGGCGGCGCGTCACGGTGAGGGGCGAATCTGATTGGCTCGAGTCTGGGGAGCCAGTTACGAAACGACGCGCAGGGATCAGGACGTTTTACACCAAAAACGTTGTAAAGACGTCGTTAAAACCCCGCGTCGAAGGGAAAATCCACCAGTCTGACGAAGTTCAGGCCCTCGGAGCGTCAGCTTTACTGACCAGGGCGTGTTTTGGTTTGTCCGTCTGAATTTACATGACCAGATTATTCAGTAGCCGCATGAAATAACAGTAAATTGCTCTTTTATTTATTTATTTATTTATTTGTAAAAGCCCCTCAGATGAACAGAACGTGTGTTTTATGATCTCCACATTTCACTACACGCTTACAATTCACTGCTAAAGTCCAAAAATCTGCGCCGCTCTTTGTGTTGTTCTCTAAAAGTGATGTTTCCAGAGCAGATCACTGAAGAGACGCCGTCTGTTTATAGTTTAGAGCCCAGATTTGGGGAAAAACGGGTCGACTTTCAGTAGAAAAACAAACTGAGTTCAGCTTCTTTTATTATAAGGGTTTAAAATGACGTCACCGTCTATTAGACTGGAGAGAAGAGCTACAGCCTCACACGACGCCCAGCTTCTGAATGGAGCTTATGGAGTATGAACGTTATGAAGAACATGATGAAGTGCGGTTAGGGACCACCGGTGGTCTCAAGGAGTCGAAGAGGTTAAGAACAAGAATGATGAAGATGAGACAGATGACCAGAGTAGCTGAAGTGGACGAGGATTTTAAAAAATGGACTAAATTTTATACAGTATCGAAGCCGTTTGTATTAATTTTGACTGTTTTTAATGTAAAATTACAACACAAAGAGCGGCGCAGATTTTTGGCCTTTAGCAGTGAATCGTAAGCGTGTAGTGATATGTGGAGATCATTAAACACACGTTCTGATCATTTGAGGGGCTTTTACAAATAAATAAATAAATAAATAAATAAAAATAGATTTATTTCATGCAGTTCCTGAGTAATTTGTGATTTGGTCATATAAATTCAGATGGAAAAGCCAGAATATACCCTGGAGACTCAGAGGTGAGTGCTGGACGTGAGCGTCCTCTTTCAAGACCTGCACTCCTTTACTTCGCTGTTGTTTTTCTCCGGCCCTCCCTCGTCTTCACCACCTGTCTAATTGCTGTTTTCTGGGATGGAGTGGGCGCTGCAGCCCCTGATTATGAGATTTGAAGTTCAGTCCGGTATTCATAGAGTAAACGCTGCTGATCCAGAATCGGGTTCCCCTCTGATTTGTGAGGAATCCGCTGACATGAGCAGGTCTCAGGCCAGGTCTCCTCACTCTGAGAGGCTTTATAAACACAGGCCCAGGTTTAGTGGTGGAGGCTTATCGGGAGAGACTGGACGATGGCCCGGCAGCTAGAGGGCGCAGATGAGTGAGGTCTTGTGCTCCGTCATGATGACTACACGTTCTTCCTTTGCTCTGATTTGGGTTCCTGACCACAGACCGAAGCTTGGAGACGTCACAGAACCTCCTGGCATTACAGTGGGATCTAAAGTTGTGCCTTTGCCACAGTTTAAAGCCTCGGTGGTAGAAATGGCACCACTTTTTGTTTATGATTCCAATATTGAAACCTGGAGTATCAGTGGATCAGTTGATTTTTCTTTTAAAGATGTAAAAGGAGCTTTTTTTTTTTTTGGTGTTTTGGTTTGTCCATCTGAATTTTTGTGACCAAATCATAAGGCGAATTATTCAGTAACTGCATGAAAATAAATGTAAATTTTTATTTTATTTATTTATTTATTGTAAAATCTCCCCTCACACGAACAGAACGTGTGTTTTATGATCTCCACATATCACTACATGCTTACAATTCACTGCTAAAGTCCAAAAATCTCCGCCGCTCTTTGTGTTGTTTTCTAAAAGTGATGTTTCCAGAGCAGATCACTGAAGAGACGCCGTCTGTTTATAGTTTAGAGCCCAGATTTGGGGAAAAACGGCTCGACTTTCAGTAGAAAAACAAAGTTCAGCTTCTTTTATTATAAGGGTTTAAAATGACATCACCGTCTATTAGACTGGAGAGAAGAGCTACAGCCTCACACGACGCCCAGCTTCTGAATGGAGCTTATGGAGTATCATCAGCTGTTTGGTGACAGACTGGATTGATTAGCGACCTCAGAGTCTCAAGTTAAGAAATCCTAAACTACTTAACTAAGACAATTCCTGCACCAAGGCTACGTTCACACGGCAGGGGAAAGTGGCCCAAACCTCATTTTCTGACCAAATCCGTTTAATTTAAATTTTTTTATCATTTATGTGACATCGGATCAGCTCCTAAACTGACCCACAGGTAGAAAAGAACAGGGCGTCACACTGCGTCATGTGGCTCGTCCAGAGGTAAACAATCACGACTGCCAGCAAACACCAGTCGCTCCAGGAGGATCAGCTTCACCTTCACCAGCATCACAGGAGCATCATGAGGCTTCACTGACTGTCAGCTGGGCTCATCACCCAGAATGTGTTGGAGCTCGCTGTAAAAAGGGCGCGGTCACTTCTTCGGTTCGCGCCCTCGGATTCTTTAAACTTTGCTTTCAGACTTTTAACCGTTCTGTGACACTGCGGCCTCGTTCTCCTGCGTCTGCGTTCTCCAGAGGGTTCTGGATGAGTCTCTGATTTCTTGCTACATGAACATCAGCCTAAATGTTTGAGTCTCAGCAGCGTGAAATTATTAGTTCGACTGACGTAAAAGTCCCATGAATTCCGATCTGGCTGTTCAGACGGAGTCGCATCGCTGCAGATCGGATACGGATCGGCTTTCAGTTCCACAGACGAAAGCGTCTGAAATCGGAACGGAGTGTCAGAGGATTTGGGCCTTTTACCTGCTGTGGGAGCAAAGCCTGAGATACAGTTTGAGGGTAAAACTGTCAGGCCCATCCCCGTCTCTCCTTTTTACCCCACCCCTTGTTTTCGAGTGCCTCCTTACCCCTAGTTACTGAGCTACAAGGCAGTGGTTGAGATCTTCCTTCTGAAATGAGACCCTCTAATAAAAGAGCCTCACTTCATTAACAGCTACTAGCGCCGCTCTGTAGGCAACCCTGCCCGTCTGCAGGGACAGCAGAGGAGGGGAAAGTTCAGCTCCTCACTGCTGGGCTTTAGTTACATTTAGGGATCATACGCCTTCAAAGAGGGGGGCAATTATTTATTATCACCCCCCCTAATTCTTCAGTGATGTGAAGCTGAAGTCAGAGATTCTCCAGCTTCATGAGAATTTTCCCGTTCCACCTTAAATGGAGCAGCAGTTACATTCTGGTACTTCAGGCGTCAGAACTGCTGGGCTATTTAAGGTGGAATGGGAAAGTTAGTCTAGCCAGCTACTGAGACATCAGCATAGTATTAGTGATTTTTATATGCTTGTTATAAAGAAAAACGACCAAAATCCACTGAAACCACATTAAACTGAGATAATATGATGGTTAATATAATTTTTAACGGAGTAAATTCTCATGTTTGTGGGTTTCTTTGGTCTCTTGTTCTCCGTCTCGCCGGTTTTTCTGGTTTTCCTCATATCTCTCTGTTTGGAGTCTCTGAAAAACCTCAGGTTGGAGGGTCATGTAGCCCCAAAGCTTCACCCCACTCCTCTATCTCAACAAGAATTGGGACCCCCACCCCTAGACGAGAACATGCAAAACAGAGGGGCAGGGGCTCAGTGGTAGGGGCGAGGGGTGAGGTGGGATTGGGCCTATGTCTCCGTGTGTTTGAGGCTGATGCTCAGTGTCCTCGCAGGTTTGAGTGCTGGAGAACGGACATCTGAATTGTAAATGAACATTAAGTGAAGAGGTGCATAGCTGATCAATGGCTTCATTGTCCTCTAGGTTGGTGTGAAGCATCCAGCATGACTAAGACCCCCCCTCACCGACGAGGGATCACGTTTGAGGTGGGGGCACCGTTGGAGGCTCGGGACAGCCTGAAGAACTGGTGAGGATTGTTTTTCTTTCTTTTTAGCCTCTTTTCACTCTTGTCTGTTTCATCTGTCTCTAAACAGCTTTGGTCTCCGTCTTTCCCTCGCTCCCTCCCTTCTTCCGCTCTGTCAGAGGGCCTGATACAAACGCAGCCGCCAGAGCTCCTCACCCTGCTCAGCATTCAGCGCAGCCGTTTGATTCCCTCCGATTCCGTCTTCAGATGCAAAACCGAGGCCTGTGGGATTCGCGTAGAAAGTGAAAGTCGTGTAAAATCAGCAACACGTTGAGCGATAGATACGATCACAGCAGCCAACAGGTTGATCAACAGACACAGCAGTGCTGCTGGAGTTTTTAAACACTGTGTCCACTCACCGTCCACTCTATTAGACACTCCTACCTCGTCGGTCCACCTTGTAGATGTAAAGTCAGAGACGACAGCTCATCTGCTGCTGCACAGTTTGTGTTGGTCATCCTCTAGTCCTTCATCAGTGGTCACAGGACGCTGCTGGCTGGATATTTTTGGTTGGTGGACTGTTCTCAGTCCAGCAGCGACACTGAGGTGTTTAAAAACTCCAGCAGCACTGCTGTGTCTGATCCACTCAGACCGGCACAACACACACTAACACACCACCACGTCAGTGTAACTGCAGTGCTGAGAATGATCCACCACCCAAACAGTACCTGCTCTGTGGGGGTCCATGGGGGTCCTGACCACTGAAGAACAGGGTAACAGAGTATCAGAGAAACAGATGGACTACAGTCTGTAACTGTAGAACTACAAAGTGCAGCAAACTGCAAAAAATATCAGCGATTCCCAAATGATGGGTTCCCTCTGGTGGTCCAGGGAGGCCGCTGCACCGGTCATGTTTATACCTTCATTGATTTCCTCCTGCATCTCAGTGTAGTAGTACCACTGACCCCATCTTTAGCAAGAAGTCCTCTGTTTTTAAATGATGGCGCTGCCGCCACAAACTCAAGGTTCGGTTGGCAAGAACCCAGTGGGGCTTTTTTTCTGTCACGTTTCTCAGGCCAGTGATCCACTTCACGCCGTAAACATGGTAATGTCTCACTTGGAAAAGGCCCTTCTGTGTGACATTAAAGCCCTCATCATCTCAGCATTCGATACCCTCAAGATTCTCGCGTTTCATGACTAGATGGCGTTTCCAGTTATGCGCTGCACACTTAGGAACACCATAGCGTCTTGTTTAATGATGCTTGGTGGTCTGATTTTACCTGCTGAAGTGCTGAATATCTGTGGCTGTGTGTACAGCGAGCCTCGAGGTCTTCACCGTGAAGTAAAAGTGGACTGGGGCCGTTTTGTTTTTACAGTGCACAAATCAGTTGAACCACAAAATGAGCTACAGACAAACCAAACTGACTGCAGCAGTGTCTCACGCTGCTGAGACTCAAACATTTAGGCTGATGTTTCTGTACAAAACATGAGAAAAGGCTCGTCTAAACTCCATAGTTCATAGTCGGAAAGCAAAGTTTAAAGAATCCAAGGACACAAACCAAAGAAATGACCTTTTTATGGCTCGAGCGCATTCTGGGTGACGAGCCAGAAGCTTCATGGTGGCTCCTGTGATGCTGGTGCAGATGAAGCTGATCCTCCGGGAGCGGCTGGCGTTCGTTGGCAGTCGTGATTGTTTACCTCTGGTTGAGCCGTGATGCAGTGTTTATGCGTGTGGGTCAGTTTAGGAGCTGATCTGTTCAGACTGATGTCGCATACAGACCACATTTAAAAGATCATTTGAACAGCCAAACAAAAACAGATCAGATTTGGTCAGAAAATCAGATTTGGACCACTTTCCCCTGCTGTGTGAACGTAGCCTTAGAGGAGAAATGATCTTACAGCATCTTCTCAAGTTTGGAAATCCAATCGAACTCAATCATCAATCAAGTCTGTTACCAAACAACCGATGAACCACAGATAAAACGTGACCATGTAATCAAAATGACCTAAGTAGATGGATAAAGTGTCGTCTTTCAGAGGTGCTAATCTGAGGTAAATAAGTAAGTACATATATAAATAGTAGTAAAATCAAAACTAAAGTGCGAAAAAGTTGTGAGAAAATTAAATTTGGGCCACTTTCACCGGTAAACATAGCCGTTATGGCTGGTTCGTAATTCCACTGATTCCGTCCTTCTAGTTGCTGGTCGTCCTCTTATGCAGCTCATCTGGTGGTTTGACAGAAAAAAACACCCACAAAAAAAATCTCGAAGACAATCGGCCACTCGGGACACTCAGGCTCTGTGTCTTCCGAGGCCAGATTGTGAAATGTTGACCGCTGCCTCAAGCACTCCGATTACTTCCAGCTTCCATAGTTGGAGTAATTTAGCAGGTTAAATGCATGACGTTTAAACAATTTTCTGGATTCTCCATCAAGAATTCACCAATAACGATTTGTGTTTTGTGTTATTAGGTATGCTGCCAGCATTGAGAAGATTGACTATGAGGACGAGAAGGTCCTGATCCACTACCGTCAGTGGAGTCATCGTTACGACGAGTGGTTTGACTGGAGCAGTCCGTATCTGCGGCCTGTGGAACGCATCCAGCTCCGGCGACAAGGCCTCCAGGAGCACATCGTGGCCCCGGTGACTCTTTTTGTGCCTTCACTGCTTTAAATAAAACTAGGTCTTTTAGTCTGTGGGACTAATGCAGCCAAGTCCTCATGGTAACACTTGCCTTCGGTTCCTTGCAGGAGTTTCATGTCAATCAAAAAGTTCTAGCCAGCTGGTCAGACTGCCGCTACTACCCTGCTAAGATCCTGTCCCGAGATAAAGATGGTTAGTTGTTGTTGCCACTTCGGTTCTCGATGTAATTTTTCTGAGCTTTACTGGCCCTGGCTGTAAATCTGACGGCTTTACCTCTTTATCTTGCCTCAGATTCTTATACAGTGAAGTTTTTTGACGGTGTTGTCAAGTCCTTGAAGGGAATAAAGATCAAGCCCTTCAGAAAGGAGGTGAGAATCCACTCTCTTGATTTGTGTTGATAAGACTGTAAAAAGCATTTTTAATGATTGTATTTAGTAGCTATTTTTATATATTCATATTTACACTCAAAACGTGTATGAAACTCTCACTGGGGCAGTGCCCCTCCTGTCACTGGGGTGGGACCCTCAAGGTTCCATCTCAGTACCTTTATTCAGAGAACATACACTATTTCCGAAAGCATTCGCTCGTCTGGCTTCACCTGCATATGATCTTGAGTGAGATCCCATTCTTAATCCATAGGGTTTAACATGATGTCGGCTCACCCTTTGCAGCTGTAACAGCTTCAACTCTTCTGGCTTTCCACAAGGGTTAGGAGTGTTAATGGGAATTTTTGATCGTTCTTCCAGAAGAGCATTTGTGAGGTCAGACACTGATGTTGGACGAGAAGGCCTGGCTCACAGTCTCCGCTCTAATTCATCCCAAAGGTGTTCTATGGGGTTGAGGTCAGGACTCTGTGCAGGCCAGTCAAGTTCTTCCACACCAAACTGGCTCATCCGTGTCTTTATGGACCTGCTTTGTGCTCTGGTGTGCAGTCATGTTGGAGCAGGAAGGGGCCGTCCCCAAACTGTTCCCACAAAGTTGGGAGCATGAAATTGTCCAAAATGAGTTCCTTTCACTGGAACTAAGGCGCCGAGCCCAACTCCTGAAAAACAACCCCACACCATGATCCCCCCTCCACCAAACTTTACACTTGGCACAATGCAGTCAGAGAAGTACCGTCTCCTGGCAACCGCCAAACCCAGACTCATCCATCAGATCACCAGATGGAGAAGCGTGATTGGTCACTCCAGAGAACACGTCTCCACTGCTCTAGAGTCCAGTGGCGGCGCTTTACACCACTGCATTCCACGCTTTGCATTGCGCTTGGTGATGTAAGGCTTGGACGCAGCTGCTCGGCCATGGAAACCCATTCCATGAAGCTCTCTACGCTGTTCTTGAGCTGATCTGAAGGCCACATGAAGTTTGGAGGTCTGTAGTGATTGACTCTGCAGAAAGTTGGCGACCTCTGCGCACTATGCCCCTCAGCATCCGCTGACCCTAGCCCTGAAAATGTACCTGTGCAGAATCCTAGGAGCTGTTTGTTTTTTCTATACAGTTGAGTAAAGAGCTCTGTGTATTTGTATGTACAGCACCTCTCAGAAACCTGGGGACAGAGTGTTTAAGTGTTTAAGAAATGCATATATACATATTTTCTCTGTAAGCATAAGCAGAATAAGCATTTTTCTTTGCAACTGACAAAAGTACTACTGTGGGAATAGTGTGATACCTCAAGCAGTTCAGTTTTCCAGTATTGACAGAACAGTGAAAACTGAATAAACTGGTGTTTAATTGGATTTACTGCAGAATTTCACGTTTTTTGTCTGTTCCAGTGCAGCATATGTCTGTAGAAAAAGCTATTTGGAGCCGCTGCACTGTACAGTTCAGTGTTTCTCTCTGCAGTTCACACCTCGATCAGCTCCAGAAGGGATTAATCAGCTGATAATATCAGGCATTTTAACCAGGAAACCACAGTTATGCAGTTCAGGGGTTTCAGGACTGGAGCTGAACTCTGAACTAACTGCACCAGCAAACTCACAGAACCACGTCTGTCGACACACGACGTCGTTTTCCGCCCCACGACGTTCAGTCTGATATTTAACGTTTGTGTTTCTCCATTTAAACGTCCTTTAAATCAGAAACAGAGAGTGAAGTTATACCGGCGGTCCGCGGCTCCGTTAGGGGTACGACTGTTCATCTCTCGGCTGTGAACATGAGCTGAAGTGATCTAAAGGCCAGCATTGATCACATCTGTGTTAATGAGCTGATGTCGTTATCGGGTTTTTCTCCTCTTTATGAACACCGTGGGATCCTTTACCCACCCTGACGTGAAGAGCCGGTGGACTTCTGTGCTTTAAATGCTGTGAGAGACTCTCCAGAATAGGGAGAGGGGCTGAGTATGAGATGAATATAAATGTCAGGAAAACACAAATTTGGTATCTTTGCGCCAGTTTAAGTGGGAGCCGGAGTTCAGGGGGAAACTGTATAAGGATCTCAGCCTGTTTTATCGACTTTGTCCAGGTCACGTTTTTTCTCTTCCACAGAAAAGAGAGTGATTTTAGTCGTCTTTCACCTCTAGTTACGTTCATGTGGAGCAGGGAAGCCAGAAATTCCGTCCCAAATATGGAGACCACAATCACATGACTGAAAACCCAGGATAGACCAGTTTGATACAGATGGGTTTTTTTTTTTCGTTTCGTTTTTTTGGCTAAAATCAAACATTTCAGAGGAAGACCCCAAACAGCCTGTACAGTGTATTCAGTTGCTTATTTAGCAGTTATAATGTCTTTCGCTCACAGGCGCAGTAAAAGGCTCTCTTCTGTTTTTGATGTGCAGAACTCTAACAGCAGGTCTGCCCCACAAAGCCGAAAGCGGAACGGCCCACCTGGAAAAGACTGGAGGGTCAAAGAGAACGGCACAGGCAGGAGCAACGGCACCCGGCATAGCACTTCCGACCACGACCGGGACAGCGACTCTGAGGAGGAGAACAGCAGGGTGACGGAGGAAGCGGTCCAGCAAGCTGTTGAGCGGCAGCCCAACAATCTGCAGAACGGCACCGTGGACGAGAACAAAGCATCAGAGAGGGTGAACGGGTCCACGGAGCCGGAGAAGCCGTCCGATGGGGATTCAGGGAAGGCCGAAGCTCTGGAGGATGGAGAGGAAGAGACGAGGGAGATGAACGGAGTGACGGAGGAGGAGAAAGAAGAGACTCTTCAGAATGGAACTCATGAGAGCAACGAGGAGAAACAGGAGAGAGATGAAGCATCAGAGGAGAGCCAGGGGGACAAGAGTCCCAACCCGGCCAGGAGGACAAGGGCCAAGACAGTTGAAGGTAAGCTGGAATTTGCAGCTGCTTTCGAAATGCTTGATGACCCAGGTTTAAGTGTTAGAATAAACATCCTGCTGGTGTAAACGACCAAATGCAGGGTCAAGAAACATCTTAACCCCTAGAACCTGAAGCTCGGATTTGCAGGCAAAGCGGTAGGTCACTTCTAGCATTCATAACTTCAGAACTGTTTAAGCTACAGACCTGATCCACATATCCGGACATTTAGACGACCTGCCCCTAACTGTGACGTCAGCATCAAGTGAGAAATTTCCTGATATTATTGCTCTGCTATTTGGACTTCATGTTCCAACAAAGGGTTAAACCAGCGGTATGATTCACACATCAGGTCACTCATCAGACTCTGACCCACCACCCAGAGTGATTTCATCCACCTGTGACCGTCCATCAGCCAGAGATCATCTCCAAAATTCCCCAAACCCACTCGCTGCTGTTATTACATCTCTGCTTTTAGCATCATATTATAAACAAAGGGTTAAAAACACTGGCATGATTTACACCAGAGCACTCGGAGGAGCCTGCCGACACTCAGACTCAGAGAAACATTATTTAGGAGAAACTTGGTTTAGCAAACCTGAAGTAGGAAACCTGGGTGTGATCCTGGACTCTGAGCTCTGTTTAGCTTCGTGTCATTTGAGAAATGTCGCTAAAGTTCGGCCTTTTCTCTCTCAGAGCGACGCGGAGAACCTCGGTCAGTCAGAGTTGATCACTGTAATGGTCCTCTGACTGGACTTCCTAAGAAAACAATACATCCCTTCCAACTCGGACAAAACGCAGCAGCATCCTAACAAAAACACAGAGAGATCAGATCAGTCCGGTTTAAAAGAGCTGCACTGACTGTCTGTATCACTCAGGACAGAGTTTAAAGCTCTGCTACTAGTTTTTAAAGCTCTAAATGGCCTTAAAGCTCTGTTTACATCACAGAGTATCTGTCTATGATCTTAGATCTGCAGATTCTGACCTACAAACACCTTCAGTAAAACACAGAAAAGAGAGAAACTCGTTCAGTTTGTTTCACTCGGCTTCCAAACTGTGGAGCTCAGCTCAGCTTTCATAAGACGGTCAAGCTCAGAGTTCACTTTTAAGAAATAGCTAAAAACGTGTCTCTCTAACTTGGTGTTTAATTTAAACTATGTCTCTGTATTTATCTTCGAATTTGATCTTTATTTCCTTCTGATTGTAAATAAATAGTAAAGATTTATTGTATAACTATGTTTATCACCTGTGTGTGAAGCACTTTGAGCTGCCACTGGCGTGAAACGTGCTATATAAAAATGATGATTATTATTTTTATTATTATTACTGTTGTTATTAGTATGAGCTCTTTGATTTATGGCTTCATGTGGCAAGACTTGGGCTGTTTCAGCATCTGAAGTGGACTCGGACCACTGAGTCATGGTTTCTTTTGCATGTGTGAACACGGCAAACAAACTCGGACCCTCTAAACGGCCCCCAAAACGAACCGAACCGGGACCGCCTCTTGAAGTGGCTTCGGTTCGTTTTGTGGGTTCGATTAATTTGTTCACTGTGAAAACAAAACGGCTCCAGTCCGCTTTAGCTTCGCTTTATGGTGAAGGCCTCGAGCTCAGTGGACACACAGTCTTCAGCAGGTAAAACGGACCAGGGGTCATTTATAAGGTTCTACTCAGGATGAAATCCGTCCGTGGTCTGAGACCGACAGCAGTGACCGATGCAGTTTTCTGCTGCTTTCACTCTGAACGCTGACCCGCAGGGCCATTTTTCCAATTTTGTGAGATGCGCGTTGGCCGATCGTATCAGTGCGGCCAATAGGAGAGCGGCAGGCAGGTCTGGTGGTCCTTCTCGTCACCTGATAGGTCGGATTCATGAGAGAACGCTTCCCACTTGGCGAGCACTGTGTACACCACGAGTGCTGTGAAAGGGGTCCAGGTTCTGATGGAGTTGTGGTCAGAACAAGTGCTCTGAGATCCCAAAGGGCCAGAAAGAAAACTGAGTCCTCTTTATAGTTCGCTTACAGTGTGAACACACGACTGAGGCCGTTTGCAGGCGGTTCCCTTCCAGGTTCACTTGAACAGAACTCGGTTCGGTTCTTTTAAAACAAGCTCTATGTGAGAACGCTAAAGTTGAATGCTTGATGATTCATGCAATGATTTAGAGAATATTTTTACTGGATGTCGTGTCTGGGGGGGTTTTATTCGCCTGTCTTGCGGAGCTTTACCTGAAACCCTATTCGTAACACGTTCTGTATAGTTTCATGTGTGATGCTTAGATGCGCCGTCGCTTGCGTAGCTCGGCCTGCTTTGGTCGATCTGCTCCAGGCGTGATTGCAGCAGGTCTGCTTCCCTCCCCCCACGCTGACTCATGCTGAATGTTGGCTTCTGTGCCTTTCGCAGGCAAAGACGCAGAAAGACCCAGCGTGCCAGAACTAAGGAAGAGACGCGCGTCCACAGGACAGACGCCTCCGTCCAAGAGGAGCAGAGCCAACTCAAGCACAGGTCCAAACATGTAGTCTCTCTGTTTTTCTTTCTTTTTATACGCACAGATCAGGCTCATCACTATGACCGTCTCCTAGTTTCTGCACTCACTGTCCATTTGATCAGCTCCACTTACTGTATAGCTGCACTTTGTAGTTCTACAGTTACAGACTGTAGTCCATCTCAACACTGTGTCCACTCACTGTCCACTCTATTAGACACTCCTACCTCGTCGGTCCACCTTGTAGATGTAAAGTCAGAGACGACAGCTCATCTGCTGCTGCAGTTTGTGTTGGTCGTCCTCTAGTCCTTCATCAGTGGTCACAGGACGCTGTGTGCTGGATATTTCTGGTTGGTGGACTATTCTTAGTCCAGCAGCGACACTGAGGTGTTTAAAAACTCCAGCAGCACTGCTGTGTCTGATCCACTCAGACCAGCACAACACACACTAACACACAAGCACCACCACGTCAGCGTTACTGCAGTGCTGAGAATGACCCACCACCCAGATAGTACCTGCTCTGTGAGGGTCCATGGGGGTCCTGACAACTGAAGAACAGGGTAACAGAGTATCAGAGAAACAGATGGACTACAGTCTGTAACTGTAGAACTACAGAGTGCAGCTATACGGTCAGTGGAGCTGATAAGATGGACAGTGAGCGCAGAAACGAGGAGGTGGTGTATATATGTGTGTGTGTGTGTGTGTGTGTGTGTGTGTGTGTGTATATATATATTAGCATGGCTCATAATCTAACAAATTTGTATGTGAAACCCATACAGACAAAGCTAATCGATCCCAGATCCTGCCTACCAAGTCGGATTCCGTCCAGAAAGGCTCTGAAGAAAACGATGGCCACAGTCAACCCGGTCATCCAGAGAACTCTAAACCTGCAGGACAGTCAGGACCTACGGCTGATCTTGGTACGTTTGTGTGTTTGTCTGTAAACCAGCATGATTCAGGTCTGATTCTGCAATTAGAAAAAGTAGCATTTTATTATGCAATGGAAAATTTCTGACCATGGTGTCCTGAAAAAGAAATGCTCATCGTTTGGTTTTTGTTTATTTTTCCCCAAAGCAACACTGCTCCAGCGGCAAGTCCACCTTCCAACCACAAACAAGTACAGCAGGGAGCCATGTGAGTGCATCCTTATACAGCTGCCTCTGTACATCCACACACATACGCATAGGCGTGGGTCAGGAAAGGTGTGCCAGAATGAATTACTCTGTTTAAAATCCTCATTTATCCTGCACTTATCTGTTCACTGGCAAATTTGGTAGGTACACCTACCTTGTATCTACACTCACTGTCCATCTTTTCAGCTCCACTGACTGTATAGCTGCACTCTGTAGTTCTACAGTTACAGACTGTAGTCCATCTGTTTCTCTGATACTCTGTTACCCTGTTCTTCAGTGGTCAGGACCCCCACGGGTTCACAAGAGGTGGTGTCCACTCACTGGCCACTATACAAGACCTGCCTATACTATTGCCCCATTTTTTGAAGATCCTCTGGTACAGTAGTTCTCGACCTGGTCTTCAGGACCACCGGATGGTCTGCTTTTTTGCTGCTTCTCTATTCGCAACACACAGGGTTAGAGCAACAGTCTGGGAGGGCCCTGAGGAACTGTTGAGAACCGCTGTTCTAGTCCTGCTCAGTGGTCAGTTTTTGGCTATAGGATGCCGTTGGCTGGATATTTGAGGTTGGTGGACTGTTCTCAGCCCGCCTGTGATATGGAGTTGTTTAAAAACATCCCGATTCCTGATGAGAGAGAGGGGTGGGATGAAGTGCTAGGGCTACATCCTGAGCGGGGGGACTGGCAAGACGGGTGAAGAGCGACCAAAGAAACTCTCAGTTTCTCAAAACTCAAAAATACGACTACCACTGTTTTATCTCAGTTTAATGTTGTTTCAGTGGATTTTGGTCATTTTTCTTTATAACAAGCGTAAAAAAATTGCGAATATTGTGCTAACGTCTCAGTAGCAGCTAGCTAGCTCAATTACCCATTCCACCTTAAATAGTCCAGCAGTTCTGACGCCTGAAGCGCCAGAATGTAACCGCTGCTCCATTTAAGGTGGAACGGGAAAATTCAAACAAGAACCTGGAGAATCTCTGGCTTCAGCTTCATATCACTGAAGAATTAGTGGGGGGTGATAATAAATAACTGCCCCCCTCTTTGAAGGCTTATGATCCCTAAATGTGACTAAAGCCCAGCAGTGAGGAGCTGAACTTTCCCCCCCTCTGCTGTCCCTGCAGACGGGCAGGGTCGCCTACAGAGCGGCGCTAGTATTTTTATAGAGGAGGATTTCAACCACTACCCCTTGTAACTCAGTTCCAAGGGGCGAGGAGACACTCAAAAGCAAGGGGTAGAGGTAAAAATAAATGGGACTGGGCCCAAGTGCACCTATATGGTAAGTGGGCCTGACGACATGGACAGTAAGTGTTGATACAGTGCCAGTGTTTCTAGGTGGCCAGTGACTGTCCTGTCCACTCATCCCGGATATGTACTTGCACATTCAGGCTCATTTAACACTCTGTCTTCTCTTTGTCTCCTCCCAACAGTGTACAGGGTCATCAAAAACCAGCCTCCACCCATCCTCTCCATCGAGCTGGACCACAACCCGTTTAAGTGCCAGGTCCCTGGCTGCACCAAGTCCTTCCGCAAGGCCTCTCTCCTGCACTACCACATGAAGTACTACCACTCGCAGAGCGACCTGAGCCCCACACGCAGCGCCCAGGCGCGAACATCTGACCGGCCGCCCCACAGCCAGGAGACCCCCCGCAGACGCCGCACCGTTTCTGCATCACTAGGTCAGCGTACACCCTTCGTGGGTCGGGGGTCTTCAGTGTGGGATGTTAGCTGGTAGATGGAGCATGAATGTCTTTACTAGGTTCAGCTGAATTTTATACCTTGCAGAGGCTGCCTGAATGGACGGGGCAACTTCTTTAGAAAGGCTCTAGTCTTATATTTACATAATTGGAAATGGAAAACGTGATAGGAGGTTTTCACTTCAGCGAACCAAGATAAGAAAACTTTGATACATTTTTCTACAGTTAAATCACTAAAAAATTTAAATACTAATCGTTGGGATGAAAACTCAGAGAAAGCTGCTTTATGAGAAACTTGGTTCTTTAGCTTCATTTACCGAACCTGGGTGAGATGTTAGAGTCTGAGCTGTTTAATCTGCATGTAAACACAGTCACTAAAGCAGCTTTTATCATCTGAGAGAATCACTAAAGTTCGGCCTTTTCTCTCTCAGAGCGACGCAGAGAAACCTGCTCATGCGTTTGTTCCAGCAGAGTTGATCACTGTAATGGTCTTCCGACTGAACTTCCAAAGAAAACAGTACATCCTTTACAGCTCGGACAAAACGCAGCAGCATCCTAACAAAAACACAGAGAGATCAGATCAGTCCGGTTTAAAAGAGCTGCACTGACTGTCTGTATCACTCAGGACAGAGTTTAAAGCTCTGCTACTAGTTTTTAAAGCTCTAAATGGCCTTAAAGCTCTGTTTACATCACAGAGTATCTGGCTATGATCTTAGATCTGCAGATTCTGACCTACAAACACCGTCAATAAAACACAGAAAAGAGAGAAACTCGTCCAGTTACTCTGCTTCCAAACTGTGGAGCTCAGTTCTCTGAGCTTGACTATCTAATAAAAGGTGCTCACTTTTAATAAACATCTTAAAACGTGTTTAACTTGGTGTTTAATTAAAGTTCTACGTCTCGCATTGTTTATATTTTGCCATTAGATCATTTTCTTATGATTCTAAATTAATATTTATTTCTGTTACTGTTTAGCTTTATCACCTGTCTGTAAAGCACTTTGAGCTTAATTAAAAATCATTATTATTATTATTATTTATTATTATATTTATTATTATTATTACCTCAGGCTGCATTGTGGAAGTTATTTTATTTATTTAAGTTAAAATTTAAAAGTAGCATTGCTTCAGAGTATATAATTTACTGACACCCTCGAAAGACGTCCTTCACAAAGTTTTGAGTTCTCTTTCAATGCTCTAATGATAATGGGGTTTATCCACTTGTTGAAGGAGTCTGACATACAACTGATGTTACAGAATATTCTCCTGCATTTTGGGTGTAGTTACACATCTCCACCAGAGATGACCCAGATGCTGTCCTATGCGGACCCCGGCCTATAACCAATAAACTATGGAAAATTATTGAATTTTGAGCAGGTGGTCCTGTTTTAATCGGCATAGCTTTTCTAGCCTTAACGCTACGGCTTTAGCAGCCTGGGAAACTCACAGACCAATCGCATGCATTGTACACATCACATGTGATGCTACTCAGCCAATCAGATCTGTGTATTATGATGAGCTCTGAGACTCAAGTCAGTGACGCCACACAGGGGAGGGACGAGGAGAGAAACAGCAGTCAGAGAGGAAAGTGAGCCAGAGGGAAGTTATTCCACATGACGTGATCTAAAAAGAGGAAACTGACAGTAAATGATGTTGAAATCTGACCGAACTGGACTTTATTTGATCTGATGTTCAGTAAATGTTGTTGGAATCTGACCGAACTGGACTTTATTTGATCTGATGTTCAGTAAATGTTGTTGGAATCTGACCGAACTGGACTTTATTTGATCTGATGTTCAGTAAATGGTGTTGAAATCTGACCGAACTGGACTTTATTTGATCTGATGTTCAGTAAATGGTGTTGAAATCTGACCGAACTGGACTTTATTTGATCTGATGTTCAGTAAATGGTGTTGAAATCTGACCGAACTGGACTTTATTTGATCTGATGTTCAGTAAATGGTGTTGGAATCTGACCGAACTGGACTTTATTTGATCTGATGTTCAGTAAATGGTGTTGGAATCTGACCGAACTGGACTTTATTTGATCTGATGTTCAGTAAATGTTGGTGAAATCTGACCGAACTGGACTTTATTTGATCTGATGTTCAGTAAATGTTGGTGAAATCTGACCGAACTGGACTTTATTTGATCTGATGTTCAGTAAATGGTGTTGAAATCTGACCGAACTGGACTTTATTTGATCTGATGTTCAGTAAATGGTGTTGGAATCTGACCGAACTGGACTTTATTTGATCTGATGTTCAGTAAATGTTGGTGGAATCTGACCGAACTGGACTTTATTTGATCTGATGTTCAGTAAATGTTGGTGAAATCTGACCGAACTGGACTTTATTTGATCTGATGTTCAGTAAATGGTGTTGAAATCTGACCGAACTGGACTTTATTTGATCTGATGTTCAGTAAATGGTGTTGAAATCTGACCGAACTGGACTTTATTTGATCTGATGTTCAGTAAATGGTGTTGAAATCTGACCGAACTGGACTTTATTTGATCTGTTGTTCAGTAAATGTTGGTGAAATCTGACCGAACTGGACTTTATTTGATCTGGTGTTCAGTAAATGTTGTTGAAATCTGACCGAACTGGACTTTATTTGATCTGGTGTTCAGTAAATGTTGTTGAAATCTGACCGAACTGGACTTTATTTGATCTGGTGTTCAGTAAATGTTGTTGAAATCTGACCGAACTGGACTTTATTTGATCTGATGTTCAGTAAATGTTGTTGAAATCTGACCGAACTGGACTTTATTTGATCTGATGGTCAGTAAATGTTGGTGAAATCTGACCGAACTGGACTTTATTTGATCTGATGTTCAGTAAATGTTGTTGAAATCTGACCGAACTGGACTTTATTTGATCTGATGTTCAGCTATCGACTGTATAAGATGCTGATATTCCTACTCGGCTACTTTAGTAAACAGTACATGGCGCTGAGTCACGATGCAGGTCAGACATTATGATGTTCTGGACCTTCGCTTGGGGAAATTTTCTCTAAATGTACCTTATTGAATTTTTATTGAAGACCTCTGCTCTACTCTATTTGTTCATCTGTTGCTTTTAATAAGGACTGCCAGACTGGGTATTTCCACATCGCCTAGACATTTATTTTTCCTGGATACAACACTTAGTAGGACTCAAGTTGAAGGGTCGGCTATTGCTGTAAACATTCTCAATTTATTAAGAAATATATATATATATATATATATATATATATATAGTCCTCCTTCTCTCTCTCTCTCTCTCTCTCTCTCTCTCTCTCTCTCTCTCTCTCTCTCTCTCTCTCTCTCTCTCTCTCTCTCTCTCTCTCTCTCTCTCCTTCCCACAGACACTCCATCCCCGCTGAGCGACAGCAAGTCTGGCCACACTCCGTCGCCCCCTACTGCCAACGGCGTGCATCGTCAGCGCAGCTCCTCCCACTGCGAGAGAAGCAAAGAGAACCTGCACGCCAATCGCTCGCTCCATGACGACAGAGACTGGGTTGCCATGGAAACAGGTACAGGAGAGCATCACCCTCGTCACGTCTAGTGCCGGGTGAAGCTTCCAAGCTAACTGTGCTCATAGTGTGGTGGAAAGCGTTTAGATATTCATCGATTCTTTCTGTTCCTTTTCTTTTTCTTTTTTTTTTTTCCGTCTTTTTTTTTTGGGGTGGGGGTGCAGAAAGAGAGAAGCGGCGAGAGAAGAGACAAAGGGACTTCTTCTGCATCAAGTCAAAGAAAAAGAAGAAGAAGAAAAAGAAGTCCAAATCAGGTAGGACGGTTTGGGCCATGAGGAACATGTGGACGTTGCTCAGCCTCTCTGGCTCCCTCATGTGCTTTTCTGCTGTACTTGCAGGTTTTTGCGAACGCACACAAGCACATGTATATCCTGCTGTATCTGTAGTGTCTGTAAAAATCGCTGCTTTTGAAACCGTCATTTCGATATGTTGAGTCTGTGTTTTAACCTGCTGTGAGTCAGTGGAAGTCACTAACAGTGATAATGCAGGGGGGTTTCTGTGTTTCAGCACTGATGGTGGGATTGCTGGTGCTCTTAGTTTAAATCCTGATTCAGTTCATGCCTCTTGCTGTTCATTGCTGGCCTTGGGTAGCCAATGCCAGGATCATGGGTGGGGATTCTGTGGGTCTTCAGTTAAAAATATGAAAGAGCGCAATTAATTTAGTTCTGTAAGTGCATCATATTTGTAAGCAGGGTAGAAATGAAGCCGGTAAAGATCGGGACTAGTGTGCATGATCTCATTTATATGGGACTAACTGGGCAGCATTAGCTTTTGCCATTCTCTGGAAAAACATGGTTTTTTTTCCAGTGTTGGCATTTTTGGATGAAATATTCCTCATAAGGCTTTTGAGTCCAGTCTCAGCCTGCATATCAGTTTTAAGGCCATAAACTAGCAGGCTTGCCACTCCTGGACTTGGTCTCCGCCTCACTTCTAGTGGTCTTGACTGCAACTCTACTGTCAATTATAAGAGTAATTGAGTAATCTAGTGATTATTTTGATGATTAATGAAATGATTATTTCGCACTTCTATAACCAAAGATTAGCTCAACCAGTTTGCATTGAAATCCCTATAGTTACTAAATAATAAGCCTTTTATATAATAAGCCTGGGATGTTAAAATCTTTTGGATTCCTAATCTGTTTGTTTTAGAGTTAAGAAAATGTCCCTCCTTTTTAAAATGAAAACAGAAACAAGGGATATATGAACGCACATCTGTTGGTAGGCATTATAACTCGCTGTTGTTAGACGAAAATCTCTTATCTCCAAAATAGTAACTTTACAGGAGAAGGAAAAAAGCTGTTTTACTTTTAATGTAAGTCAATGGAACCAGACATTTTTCCAAGTCATTTTGGGACGTTTTCTTTTGGTCCATTCATCATGAAATTTACACACATTGTAAAGGGCAACAGGCACTTTCAGATTATGCCAAAAACTGAAAAACGTAAAATGAAAAACAAAAACAAAATGTATCTATGATTCTTCCAGCAGCAGTGATTTAAGTTAAATATACAAGGCTATAAAAATCACCGTGACATAACCATGTAGCTGAATGCTGCAGACTTCCCAGCTAAATTTCACAAATCTGCAGCAAGAGATATTAAGAGAGAACCAATATTTGCACAAAAGGAAATGGCAAAATACAAGTAGTTACTACCCCTTTTAGCTGAATGGTGTAGACTGTGAACCATCCCTATAAATTTAATAAAGATTATACAATAGTCAGTTCCAGCCACGCAAGCTGATTGGTTGAGCAGCGCTCTAGCTGTGCTGTTATTTCACCAGAACATCACGTTTTGTTCACAAACACCACCACTCTGCTGAGATGCCGTTGCTAAGCAACGACTCTGACAGCTGTAGGAGACGCTCAGGCCATTTGAACGTTTTTACTACTTACTTTGCCACAAACAGAAAACGGGCGCTGTTAAGATCTCATCTGACCGACAGCCGATTTGGTCCGACTCTGAAGACGAGACGACGCTAAATTCCCAAACCGTCGTCACCACTGAGCAGCTTTTCAGTCGGCAGCTGTGACAGAAGAACAGCTGAACAACCTGGAATCAGCCGGAAATGAACCCAACACCATTCGCCAAACTAAACGGGCTGTAAGAAGCTTTACAGACCGGCTGGAACAAAACAACATTAATACTGATCTGGACAAACTGACCAAACTGAGCTGAACCTGATATTGGGTCAGTTTTACGGCTCAGTCTGATCTGGTCCGACTCTGAAGATCAGACACGTCTGGCGAATGGTGTTGGGTTCATTTCTGGCTGATTCCAGGTTGTTCAGCTGTTCTTCTGCCACAGCTGCCGACTGAAAAGCTGCTCAGTGGTGACGACAGTTTGGGAATTTAGTGTAAGGAGCTGGAGAACGAACTGCTGGCTGAGCAGCGAGTGGGCGGAGCTCGTTACTCTGACGTAGCACCAAGCTGCTCGTTAAGGAGCTATAATTAGGAGGAAGGAACTGAACATTAAAACATATTAAAGCCGCGTTCACGGCCAGTTTATTCATTTCTTACTGTATTTAACTGCTGTATTACAGCAAAGAACATTAGTAATAGCTTAATCCGAATTTAATACCTCCATGTAAACACATTAATTGGTTAATTGAGGCCACTCAGAATACAATTTCTGTCCAATTGAGTGAAGTGTGTAATCCTGTAAATAATCCTTTAAATAGAAGAATAATATCCGTGTAAACGTCTGTATCCGATTACATTCCCTATCGGAAAGTTTAAGCCCGTTCTGCTTGTGCGTCGCGTCACAGTGAGAGTTTATACCGTTCAACACGGCGGAGCAGAAACTGGTCTGCAGAGGAGACGAAGTTCATGCTCTGATCTTTAAAAGACGGCGGTGGGACGGACGTCCAGCTTATGCGTCTCAGAGCACGACGTCTTCCTCTCGGCCTTCTTTAATAAGGACGTGTGAAGGACGTTTTCCTGAGTCTGACGTCATTTTAAAGTAGTTAAAAACACAATCACTGCTCACTGCTGCTCATCTCACTCTGACTGGACCTCACATATGCTGGTTGTCATGGTAACGTCTGCACTAATTGGTTCTTTACACATGGGCGTCATTTTGGATCAGATTACTTGTAGTGAGCATGTAAATGGAGGTTTACCATCATATCGTTGAGTACAGTGAGAATAAACACCGCAGTCTTGATCTGTAATCGGAATGTGTTCAGTCAGATCCCGTTCTAAATGAAAGAAGCATGTCTTATGTCTTGGCTGATGGGAACATCTAGGCTAAGTGGAAAATTGTGTAAAATTTGATTTTTTTTTTTTTTCTGCCAGGTTATTTCTTTTAACAGACTCCCGGAATCACACCTGTGTATTCTTCGTTCTTCTGCTTTGTGTGTGTGTGTGTGTGTGTGTGTGTGTGTGTGTGTGTGTCCTAACGCTGTCTGGCGTCTGCTCTCCCTTCCTCTGACAGACTCTCACAGCAGTGAGAAGAGCACTGGCTTTAGCTTCTCCCCCTGCAATCTGAAACTGTCGCTCAAATTGCCCCTCTCCCACAAACACTGCTCCTACGCCGCACACTGCCCAGAACAGGAGCTGGATGACGGTGGGTATCAAACACACAGCTCCTCCTCCAACCAGACTCTCACTCCACTTTGTCTCTGCTTATCGTCTCTATTATTTCATCTTGGCTCTTTTGTTTTGCCGTCCTGTGTCTGGTACGTGTTGTCGTTGCTCCCTTCAGCCCAATCCCATTTCACCCCTCGCCCCAACACTGAGCCCTTAGCCCTCTGTTCTGCGTGTTCACATCTAGGGGTGGGGTGTCCTGATTTTTGTTGAGATAGAGGGGTGGGGTGAAGTGTTGGGGCTGCATGGCCCTCCAGACAGAGTTATGGGGGTGGGGGTGGGGAGAAAAACCGATAAGATGGGGCACAAGAGACCAAAGAAACCCACAAATGTGAGAATTTTCTCTGTTAAAAAATTACAACCACTTCTATCTTAGTTTAATGTGATTTCAGTGGATTTTGGTCCTTTTTCTTCAAATCAAGCATAAAAATCACTGATAGTATGCTGATGTCTCAGGAGCTGGCTACCTAACTTCCCCGTTCCACCTTAAATAATCCACCAGTTTTGACGCCTGAAGCACCAGAATGTAACACCTGCTCCATTTAAGGTGGAACGGGAAAATTCGATCAAGAATCTGGAGAATCTCTGACTTCAGCTTCACATCACTGAAGAATTAGGGGGGGTGATAATAAATAACTGCCCCCCTCTTTGAAGGCGCATGATCCCTAAATGTAACTGAAGCCCAGCAGTGAGGAGCTGGACTTTCCCCTCCTCTGCTGTCCCTGCAGACGGGCAGGGTCGCCTACAGAGCGGCGCTAGTAGCTGTTAATGAAGTGATGCTCTTTTATTAGAGGGTCTCATTTCAGAGGGAAGATCTCAACCACTGCCCTGTAGCTCAGTTCTGAGGGGCAAGGAGACACTCGAAAACAAGGGGTAGGGGTAAAAAGAAGAAATGGGACTGGGCCTTAAGCTTTGCTGTTTGTTATTTTTACTCAGTGTGTGTTTGTGGGTGTGTCTGTGTTGATCAGAAGGCCTAGTAGATGCACCAACCCTGGTCTCCAAGTGAACTCTTCTTTGTTTTCTCTGCTCTCCTTTGCTACAGGTGAAGACAGTGGCAGTGACTGGTCCACAGACAGCCCTCTGTGGAGTGAGGAGGAGTCGGAGGCGGGTCTAGAGCTGAACACGCCCATCTCCGAGCAGGGGGCAGAGACGGTGACCCATGACGCAGAGATTGTTCGTTGTGTGTGTGAGGTGCAAGAAGAGAATGACTTCATGATCCAGGTTGGCTCATTCCACCGATTCATTCCCTCTCGCTGCTTCTTCTTGATCAGCTTCTAACCTGTGGAGCAGTGATCCACACAGTAGCCACGTTTACATGCAGCCTAATAATCCATTAGTAATCCGACTAATAGCTTAATCGGAATAGAATACGTCCATTTAAACACCTTAATTGGAATAGTCCGATTGAGGCCATTCGGAATGCAATTTCTACCCGATTGATCGAGGTGTGTAATCCTGTAAATAATCCTTTAAATAGAAGAATAATATCCATGTAAACGTCTGTATCCGATTACATTCCCTATCGGAAAGTTTAAGTCCGTTCTGCTTGTGCGTCGCGTCACAGTGAGAGTTTATACCGTTCAACACGGCGGAGCAGAAACTGGTCTGCAGAGGAGACGAAGTTCATGCTCTGATCTTTAAAAGACGGCGGTGGGACGGACGTCCAGCTTATGCGTCTCAGAACACGACGTCTTCCTCTCAGCCTTCTTTAATAAGGACGTGTGAAGGACGTTTTCCTGAGTCTGATGTCATTTTAAAGCAGTTAAAAACACAAGCACTGCTCACTGCTGCTCATCTCACTCTGACTGGACCTCACGTGATGTTCGCTGTCATAGTAACGTTTACTCAAAGCGCTGCTCCACGCATAGCGCGTCATTTTGCATCCGATTACTTGTAGTGAGCATGTAAACGAAGATTTTCCATCAGACTGTTGAATAGAGTGAGCATATAAACACCTCCGTCTGAATCTGTAACCCGATTGTGTTTAATCGTATGGAACACAGCGAGTGTTTTCACCTCAGGCTGTACTGCAGCCTTCCTCCCTTAAAACATCTTCCAGTGGAAAACATGAACGTATAAGAGGACCCTCCTTTATGTTTGTCCTCTGTGGAGCAGCCTGCATCGCAAAGCGTTCCTCTAGCCAGTGTAGTGTGCTAATCGTGAGCTCCACAAAAAAGCATTATACATCAAACGCAGCTGACCAGCCAATGTTGAGGATGTCTTCTCTGTTGTTACCAACGGAGGCAAAGCTGTTTGGCTGTCGAACGTCGAACACCCAGAGCCGTAACACATTCGGCACAAACTGAGCGTGATAAAAAAAAAAAACGGGGAAAAAGTGCCGCTTCAGTGTTTATAAAGGGGAAAAATTGAGTAGGAACTGAATCAGATGTAACACCAGTAAGTGCCATGAGCAGCTTGTAGAGCATAACGGCCACTGCAGCAAACCCTGGCTGACCGGTGATGGAGACCTCGAGGTCAAACTGAGTGAAACAGCCCAGCCCGCCCAGTTCCCCATGACGCCCTACCTCCAAACCCGTAGATCGCCGCAGTGCCCCTCTCAGCTGCCCCTCTCAGCTGCCCCTCTCAGCTGCCCCTCTCAGCTGCCCCTCCCAGCTGCCCCTCCCATTTTTAAGCGTTTTTTTAATTGTGCCAGGGGTGGAGTTAGCTGGAAATAGTGGGGTGTGGTTACTCTGTAAGCTTATATTAAGGTTATGGCGACAATAAGGTGAATTTAACAGACGTTTCTGTTAATGCATATTAAATTCAAGTAGACCTAAAAGCATCTGAAGTCCACTATCTGAGTAAAGCGTTCCAAATATTTTTAAATGAATCAGTCTTTGACCAGATTCCATGTGCATGACCAGGTCCTCGTGCATCTACTTGTGGGAAACCACTCTAGAGCCATTGGGACCCAAAACAAAGCATTATTCCAAAATATAACCACTTACTTTTACTTAAGGATCCTGCAGGGGTGCCTAACTGCTTGCGTTCTCTGCCTGGTCTCTCTAGTGTGATGAGTGTCTCTGCTGGCAGCACGGCACATGCATGGGCCTTTACGAGGACAGTGTGCCTGACTCCTACAGCTGCTACATCTGCAGGGACCCTCCAGGTGAGCCCCCTCTAACCTCCACTCTCCACACTGCCTCTATTAGAGGAGGCTGAGCGTTTCTTCTCTCTCTAAGTGTCACTGTGTGTTTTTAGCTCAGAGACAAAGTCAGCGCTTCTGGTACGACAAAGACTGGCTAAGCAGCGGCCACATGTACGGACTTTCCTTCCTGGAGGAGAACTACTCTCATCAGAACAGCAAGAAAATGGCTGCTACCCACCAGCTCCTGGGCGACGTGCACCGCGTGTTCGAGGTGCTCAACGGCCTCCAGCTTAAGATGAGCATTTTACAGTAGGTGGACGTTCCTGTCACTCATGCATTTTCCCCCTTGGTGTTACCGTTGTTTCGTCTCGAGGTTCGTCCAGCCAGGGAGAAAAACATGTACAGATGACTGCTGTGTACACCGGTCAGGCATAACATTATGACCCCCTCCTCGTTTCTACGCTCACTGCCCACTTTATCAGCTCCACTTACTGTATAGCTGCACTCTGTAGTTCTACAGTTACAGACTGTAGTCCATCTGTTTCTCTGATACTCTGTTACCCTGTTCTTCAGTGGTCAGGACCCCCATGGACCCTATCAGAGCAGAAAGGTGGTGGTATGTTAGTGTGTGGATCAGACACAGCAGTGCTGCTGGAGTTTTTACACACTGTGTCCACTCACTGTCCACTCTATTAGACACTCCTACCTCGTTGGTCCACCTGGTAGATGTAAAGTCAGAGACGACAGCTCATCTGCTGCTGCACAGTTTGTGTTGGTCATCCTCTGGTCCTTCATCAGTGGTCACAGGACGCTGCCCACAGGACGCTGTAGGCTGGATATTTTTGGTTGGAGGACTATTCTCAGTCCAGCAGCGACACTGAGGTGTTTAAAAACTCCTGCACTGCTGCGTCTGATCCACTCAGACCAGCGCAACACACACTAACACACCACCACCACGTCAGTGTTACTGCAGTGCGGAGAATGACCCACCACCCAAACAGTACCTGCTCTGTGAGGGTCCATGGGGGTCCTGACCACTGAAGAACAGGGTAACAGAGTATCAGAGAATCAGATGGACTACAGTCTGTAACTGTAGAACTACAGAGTGCAGCTATACAGTAAGTGGAGCTGATAAGATGGACAATGAGTGTAGAAACGAGGAGGTGGTCAGAATGTGATGCCTGACCGGTGTACGTCATGTTTTGTACTTTATTGGTCTTACAAAGGAAAATTTGCCATTTTGCTGCCTAACTATAGTCACTCTGGGAGCAGCACAGTGTCGCCTGGGGCAGTGGGGCAGTTAGGTGCCTTGCCCAAGGGCACAACCAGTTATACCTAGTCAGTTGTTGGTTATGAACCTACAACCTTCTGGCTGATGGCTCACTTCTCCTAACACTAGGCTACCGGCCTATAAAAAACATTCCCGTAGGTTGTGACCTCCTGTTCTGACCCTGCTTTGTAACTCGAGCCAAGCAAGCCTTAAATTTTTAGTTTATTTTTGTAAGCAATTTAGTTTTGACATCAAGCTTATTAGGCAGTATTGGGAAGTAATTAGTTTGGGTTTTGCTGCTTTTCCAGGCCTGTATTGAGCCTGATAGATTTAGTTGTAGATTTTGTGTTTAGTTTTTTATGCTTTTGAATAAACGTACTACTCATAACGTGGTAATACAGAAAATACACTTTTATTGTCGATGACGTCTGTATTGAATATGACCAAACAGACCTGGCGACATGAAAACAAAAGCTTGCTGAAATTATTACAGTGTGTAGGCTGCGTTTGTGTAATCCAGCATTCTCAGTGACTGAACTCTGTGACGGTTGGTTTATTTCTAGTGGCATCTTGTGTTACTTCAATGTGGTTGTTGTTGTTGTTGTTGTTGTTGTTGTTGTTGTTGTTGTTTTAACAAAATCTTCCAGCCTTTTTTTTTTTTCTTTGTGGCTGTGAACTGAAAATTGCAGTTTGGAACATTTTCAGCCGAAATGTTTCGGTGCCCAAAATTTTGGTGCGTTTTTATTTATTTATTTATTTAAATGATGAAGCACAATTGTCAAATAGGTCAGGAAAACCAGATGATCGTTTTTTATGTTTAATAACCCACCTTATGATTTCAGGGCATTTATGTAACATTCAGTGTTGGTCATCGGCATGTTTTCCGTCTGGTAGAGCGCAGGCCCACCCAGACTTGAAGTTGTGGCGGCAGCCCTGGAGGTCCAACGATGGTGTGCGCAGGAAATGGGCAGGTGACTATGGCATTGCCACACCCTCTCCCTCCTCCCCTCGTGCAGCGGAGATCAAGGAGGATGAGCCTGAAGCACCTGCGCCAGCGGGGACCCCCTGCTCCTTCCACACCTCCTACATTAGCAGTGAGCACTGCTACCAGAAACCACGTACGTACTACCCGGTGCTGGAGCGGCGGCTGGTGGTGGAGACGCGTGGGGGCTCTGAGCTGGAGCACAGCCTGCGCAGCAGCGAGGACCTGCTGGAGTTGGCCGAGCACCGATACGGCGCCCCAATGGAGTACGAGCAATGCAAACTGCAGCTGGCTGACCGCACCGCCGCCAACGCCAAGGTCAGTAGGGGTCAGGTTCCTTTAGGGCAGTGGTCACCAGCTCTGCTCCTTGGGATCAGCATCCACATCATCCAAAAGAGTTGAGCTTCCAGCTTTCCAGCTTGGGCCCACACACCTAAAACTGTACAACTGCCTAGTACAAAGTAATGAATATATTCCTTGATGCCTTATAAGCTTCAAATCTGTTTTTTAAGCCACTTGACGTGTGAAAGTGATGGTAAACCAGAACATATGTACGTTAAGTAACTTTAGATTAGTTTAAGCTTCAGATATGATCCACATATCGGGACATTCAGCAGGCCCGGCCCAAAATAGCTAGCATGATGTCAAATACCTGTTATTGCTCATATTCCAGCAAAGGGTTAAAACGGCGACGTGATTCACACATCAGGTCACTCATCAGACTCTGCCTCACCACCCAGAGTGATTTCATCCACCTTTGACTGTCCATCAGTTTGGGAATTTAGTGTAAGGAGCTGGAGAACGAACTGCCGGCTGAGCAGCGAGTGGGCGGAGCTCGTTACTCTGACATAGCACCAAGATGCTCGTTAAGGAGCTATAATTAGGAGGAAGGAGCTGAACATTAAAACATATTAAACGCCGCGTTCACGGCCAGTTTATTCATTTCTTACTGTATTTATTTAACTGCTGTATTAAAGCAGTAGAGACACTCGAGGAGGGAGTTATCACCAGTAACATCACGGCTGAGATGATCTTTGATGATCTACTTAAGTATATCACTAGTTTATGTTGGCAGCATACTCACTTTATTAGGTACACCTTGCTAGTAAAAGGCTGGACCCCTTTTGCCTTCAGAACTGTCTTAATTCTTCGTGTCAGACTTTCAACAAGGTGTTGGAAACGTTCCTCAGAGATTCTGGTTGGTTATTTGAGTTCCTGCTGTCTTTCTATCATCTGGAACCAGTCTGCCCGTTCTCCTCTGACCTCTCACATCAACAAGGCTTTTTCGTCCACACAACTGACCGCTCACTGGATATTTCCTCTTTTTCGGACCGTTCTCTGTGAACCCTAGAGATGGTTGAGCGTGAAAATCCCAGCAGATCAGCAGTTTCTGAAATACTCAGACCAGCCCGTCTGGCACCAACAACCACGCCACGTTCAAAGCCCCTTAAATCCCCTTTCTTCCCCGTTCTGATGCTCGGTCTGCACTTCAGCAGGTTGTCTTGACCACCTCTACAGGCCTAAATGCACTGAGTTGCAGCCGCGTGATTGGCTGATTAGATATTTGTGTTAACAAGTTGGCTGGTGGGTGTAAGTGCTCATTAACAAAGTTTCAAATGTTTCATTCCACCTTAAATGGCACTACCAGAATGCAACTGTGGAATGAAGATTTTGCATAAGGCAAAATAAAACAGCCCCAGGTCTTGTTGTGCAGCAGCATTCAGGCCTGATCAAGTCTGGCTTCCAGGTCACTTCCACTCGAGTTCACGTTCATGCCCGGGCAGACGTCGGCTGCTCTGTACACAGTGCATGTTTAAGCCCTTGTACTGACATTATGGACACCATTGCTCTTGTGTTCTCAGGAGCTGGAGTGTCGCATGAAGCTGCTGGCAGCTGCTGAGAGAGAGAAGAGCTGTGTGGTCGAGGTGAAGGAGGAGGAGGAGCCTGACCCCATCACCTGTGATCCCAAGCCTGATCCAGATCTCCTGCTGCACCAGCAGTGGCAGCTGAACCTGCTGGAGCACATTGAAGCAGTGCAGGACGAAGTCAGCCACAGGATGGACCTCATAGAGAGGGAGCTGGATGGTAAGCGCTGGGATTAATTAACTGTTAATTAGTCGTCCAGACCAGCAGGAAAGTATTCAGTCTGCACCTGATGGTAAAAACCGAGTTTAGCGCGAGAAACAAAAACACACACATCAGCAAATCCATCAGTGTGTGAATCACTTCTAATATTAATACACATAGAAATAAAATAAACCCCCCCAAACACAGAAAGAAGGACGGAGCTGAATTCGGCCTCCTATTCTCCAGCTTCTTGTTCCAGTTTTCCCTTTCTGGAGCCTGAAGCTGCTCCACTTAAGGTGGAACGGGAAAACTCGAACGAGAAGCTGGTAAATAAGACTCTGACTTCAGCTTCGTGTCAGAAGGCGCTGACGTTAATCTATTATGAACATCTACACGGATTAAGGAACGCTGGAACTTACCGAGCTGCACAGCTTTAACCATCACTGTAAATAAATAACTACTACATAAAGTTAAGACCCCCTGAATAGACTATTAAATAAAATAACCTGAATATAAAACCAGAGGAGGAACAATCACAGCAACAGGTTCTCTGTTCATCACCAACCACACGACTACATCTACACACACACCACACAGACAACACGCCTCACACTGACATGAGCGTGGATCACTGCGTTCCCTCCGGTATAGAATCCTATCCCACTTTCTGAGAGCAGTATTCCTGAAATAGTGGAATTTTGGACAGTGTGTTTCTCAAACTGCCGCTCTGTAATGGTACTGAATGCAGGCCAGCGGCGATGTTGACCTCCCAAAGTGACTGCCCTGTTGAGGTGCCTGGCTGGACCCATCTAGGTGTGTGTGGGAATACATATATAATACATACACACACACACCTAGATGGGTCCAGCCAGGCATATATATATATATATATATATATATATATATATATATATATATATGGAAGTCCTCAGGCCTGCAGGCACGATTTAGTGACCCTCTTTCTCTTTTTTCCCCCAGTTTTGGAAAGTTGGCTAGACTACACAGGTGAGCTGGAGCCTCCAGATCCTCTCGCCCGTCTGCCCCAGCTGAAACACCGCATCAGGCAACTACTGACGGACTTGGGAACGGTCCAGCAGATCGCGCTCTGCTCCTCGTCCACATGAGGGCACCAGACCACACAGCTCTCCGCACAGCAGGAGGGCTGGACATAGAGACTTGAAGTAAATTGAACCGAACAGTTACTGTACTGGTATTGGTGAGGCACAGTTGGCCAACGTGATGCTCTTATTGTGACGGCAGATCCCGTGAACCAGTCCTCTGGAGGAGACTCCAGGCCAGACTAATCAAGCCATGACGGAAAGGCAGAAAGAAAGTTACTTGAAAGCTTAATAGGTTTAGAGATTTGAATGTACCTGAGGGTTGTGTTCCATGTTCAGGCACCAATTACTCACTTAGTTTAGTATTTCTTGCTTTCTGGAGAGGAACGCATCTTAAAACGGGGGCTAATGGCATTAAAAGCAAGGAATTCTTTTTTTTTTTTTTTTTTTTGGCACTTCGTTTCAGCGCATATACGATTCTGTTTTGTTTGGTTGGTTGACTTTCTCCATCTACTTTGCTGACATTATGCAAAATGACCTTGTTGATGTTCATCTTACTCTTCAGAATGGGGTTTGAAATCCTGAGGATGCTGTGGCTCCAGACAGAGAGAGTTTGAGGCAGTGACGATGGTTTTGTAGCTGTTTAAAAAAAATAAAAAATACACATGAAAATGTTAATATGAAAATATATTTTAATCTGAAAAATAATTGCATCTTACTTCTATATTTGTACTAAATAGACAATGTAAATTGCCTAGTGTGTCATCTTTAATCCATGTTCCAGACCATTTTCTGCTTGTTTGAATTATTTTTATTATTATTTTTTTTTTTTTGGCTATTACATTTGATCTAAACTGCAATGTTATTAACTGTGATTGAGTCTGCATTCATATTAATAGTGATAGAAGATCCTTAATCTCTTGTGAATACTGTAGTACCGTCGTTCCTTTCGTGTCCTCCTCGCCCCGATTTTGACGAGCATCGCCGTTTCTTGTGTTTCCTGTGAATGCAAATATTTTTACTGGTGTATTTAACAAGCACAAAAGGTTTTGAGATTTTTCATATTACGTTATTAAGAATGTTTAATGTTCGGTTTTCCCTGTTACAGACATCTAAACCTTTTTTTTTTTTTTTTTTTTTCTTACGCAGATCCAAATGGATATTTTTTGTTTCCGTACTTGTTGAAGGCGCTAGATGCCTTTTTAATTTATTGTAATTGAGAATTTAAGTTATTGATCCTGCTGTCTTTTTTCATTCATTCTTTCTTTTAATCACACTTGCTCTCCTTTTTGTAGTGCAGTTGTTGTGGGGTGGGGGGTGTTCTTGTAGTGCTATACTTGTGAGGACCCCAAGTCCTCACTATGATAGGACTATATGAAATTT
>NC_051219.1:43435084-43472584 GCF_015220715.1 Pygocentrus nattereri
AGCTCAGACCATTTTGAATGGCTTTGCTTACATCTCAACTATTGCATTAGAGAGGAATTTCGAAAACTCGGTGGAGTTGCCCTTAAACCATAACTATTGCGGTAACATTGGTTTTGAAGATCTCTGTAGGCTTTATTGACCTCAGTGACGCTCGTATTGTAGTGTAACATGACATGCTGGGTAAAGTCCCTTCACTGGAGATGGCCGGGCCCTGAACGAATCGTTCTCCTGAATCGGTTCTGAATCGGTCGAGCCGAACTCCGACCGAATCGAACGGTTTTTGTACACATCTGTTTACAGGCTGAAGGTTTCTAATAAAATACTCCTAACAATCGTTCACAGCTTAATCATAATACAGAACACCACAATATAATATCCTTCGTGAAACAGATAAAGTAACATGTTTATAATGTAAAATTATTATATATAACCACGACCCGAGCCGGATCAAGCGGTTTAAGCTGAATGAATAAAGGAATAATACACTATACAATATAATATATAGCAGGGGTCTTTAATTAAAATTCAATAAGGTCCATTTAGAGAGAATTTCCTCAAGAAAAGGTTCCGGAACATCACAAAATCTATGACTCGGTGCCAAGCGCTGTTTACTGAAGCAGCCGAGTAGGAATATCAGCATCTTATACAGTCGACAGCTGAATATCAGATCAAATAAAGTCCAATTCAGTGATATTTCAACAACATTTATGGTCAGTTTTCTCTTTTTAGATCACGCCATGTGGAATAACTTCCCTCTGACTCACTTTCTTCTCTGACTGCTGTTTCTCGCCTCCTCGCTCCCCTGTGTGTGTGTATCACTCACTTATAGTCTCGATGCTCATCGTAATGCACAGATCTGATTGGCTGAGCAGCGTCACGTGTGATATTTACAACGCATGCGATTGGTCTGCGAGTCTCCCGGGCTGCTGAAGCTACCATAAAGGCCAGAAAAGTTACTCCGGTTAAAACAAGACCGTAAATAATTCTCCATAGTTTATCGGTTGTAGGTCCAGGTCCGAATTCACTTACCTTATACACTGTGCGTTTTGATAGCGACTCCATTAGTAGGCTTTATAGCTACGTTCACACTACAGGTCTCATTTCTCAAATCTGATTTTTTTGCTCAAATCCGATCTCTCTGACTCGACGGTTCACACTCGTTTAGGTCAGTGACTCAAATCGGTCATTAATGTGATGAACCGGCCTGAACTGACCCTCATGCGCTCCTCCTACTCAGTGACGTCACGTGACTGAATCACCGCATCATCAGCGCAAACTAACGAGCAGAACGAGCTTCGCTGAGAAGATCATTAACTCTGCTCAGCTCTCAGCTTTTCCACCGTTTTACAGGTTATGACGTCTGTTCGGCGCCGTTGCCATGGCAACGCTGAATGAAACACATGGAGTCTGATCTGAGGGTCACCTTCAGGTCGCACGGCCACGCATCCGATCTAGGGCCACATATGAAAGTGGCTCAGGTCTGATTTGAGAAGATCGGATTTGTGTCCACACAGCCCTGAAAACACCAGATCCGAGTCACATTAGAGCAGAAAATCGGATTTATGGCTCTTGAGCCTGGTAATGTGAAGTGATTCAATAGTCGAATCGGACAGTGGAGTCGGCTCCACGAAGTGAACCGAACCTCTCGTCACTATCGTTACCGCTGGCTGCGCAGCTCCGCCTCTTCCCACCGAGAGCGAGCGGGGCTGGAGAGCCGGAGAGCCGGAGAGCAGACGCTCCTTCACCTCGCCTGGATACACGCTTCCCGTTCAGCGCCCGGTCTCTGCTCCTATTGTCGCCAGCTGTAAGTGTTCCTACCGCCTTTTTTGGTGAACGACGCGACTTCTCACGCGTTTCCAGTTCTTGTTGGGCAGCATGTGAGCTGACATACGAGCTTCAGCTAACCGGGCTAACCGTTAGCCAGCTACCGCTACCTAGGTAACCTAACCGATCATCGCCGGCCAACGTCAACCGCTTACCCTCGGCAGGTCGGCCGGCTGTCATGTTGACATTGGCTCTTTAAAAGCCGTCTAAATCGAGCTGTGCCAGGCGTGTGTTGGGCTATAAGCACTCTCGGGAAGTCTACATGTGCAGCAGTGAATCTGCCTCGTCTAACCAGCCGCACTGACTAGCTAACCTACCCTAGCCAGGCTGCTGCAGCCGAGAATGCGGTTGTGTTGTTGTTGTTGTTGTTTGTTGTTGTTGTTGTTTGTTGTTGACAGGTTTGCGCCTTTTTTACTCAATCAAAACATCTGCAGACATCTCCAATGGACCTCACAAATGTTGCCAGACCTTTCTCAGGTAAATCTGGCTCAACACAGCGTCCAAGGACATTCACTTCCTTCAGTTTTGGTCCCTAAAGATCTTCTAATTCAACTTGGCAAGTGATCTGAGCTGTGGGAGGCAAGCTGATGCTGTTCCCCAGCGGGATTTAAAATTTAATCAACGAGGCTTGATTAATAGATTGTAATACAGAGCATTATTAACTGCTCTGATGCGAGCTCAGGCTTCAGGAGCTTGCATGGTGAATAGGTGCCGCTTGGATTGGCTTGGCTGACCACATCTCCACAGAGCATCGAGAGCTTTGTCGGTCACGTCCAAGCGCATTGTCTTTACGTGTGTTTGGTAAGAGTGCTCCTAACCCAGTTTCCCAAAATACTAAGTGAGGGAATCAACAAAGCGCCAGCAAAGCCATCTGATTAGTGACAGCGGTTTTGGAGTCCAGATGGCCTCGTACGTAAGCTAACCTCTCGGCAATCCCTCAGCGGGACACGCTTTAGGGTCGCGTAAAGTCAGCTGCGATGCCTGGGCAGGAGGCGTAGAATTACAAAAACAAATGGGGATTGAATCCGGACGGCCTACTTCTTTGTCCGGGCTTCGGTGAGGATTCCCGCACTTCTTTGTAGCTTTATTGGCTCAAGTAAAGCACGTTTTATGCTTGATTGCTCTGCTGGCACTTCCAGACCTGCTGAGCTGCGGGGCATCTTTATGGATGTGGTACAGATTAGTCGACTCTTTGGGTCAGCAGGGATTGGCGTAAGGAGGTGGCTCTGGCCACTCATCTTTACGAGACCTTGAGTCGCAAAGGCCAGGCCTGCCTCACCCAGGCCTGCCTCACCCAGGCCTGCCTCACCCAGGCCTGCCTCACCCAGGCCTGCCTCACCCAGGCCTGCCTCACCCAGGCCTGCCTCACCCAGGCCTGCCTCACCCAGGCTTTCAGTCAAGGCCCTGGAAACACACTGTATTTTTCATTTTACTCACAGAAATACCCAAAAATAACGTTCTTAACCTGAAGCTGCACCAAGTTGTAGATGAAGATACGATGACAACGGTAGATAACTGGCCTGCATCCGTGGAATACATGTTCTACCCCAAGTTTTCTCCTTGAATGCTCTTTCTTGCTGGCAATCCTCAGCTTTATCTGCTCGGGGAAGAGGTCCAAAGCACAGCCTCGGGAACACTGTATTTGGACAGTCCACTTTAGATGCTTTGTAGATGCTTCATTTACTTTCACGTTACATTCAACTAAATATCTACTAAACTAAAATTGTCTTTAACTCTAAACTGAATGACCACCTCCTCGTTTCTACGCTCACTGTCCACTTTATCAGCTCCACTTACTGTATAGCTGCACTCTGTAGTTCTACAGTTACAGACTGTAGTCCATCTGTTTCTCTGATACTCTGTTACCCTGTTCTTCAGTGGTCAGGACCCCCATGGACCCTCACAGAGCAGGTACTGTTTGAGTGGTGGGTCATTCTCAGCACTGCAGTGACTCTGACGTGGTGGTGGTGTGTTAGTGTGTGTTGCGCTGGTATGAGTGGATCAGACATAGCAGTGCTGCTGGAGTTTCTAAACACTGTGTCCACTCACTGTCCACTCTATTAGACACTCCTACCTGGTCGGTCCACCTTGTAGATGTGAAGTCAGAGACGACAGCTCATCTGCTGCTGCACAGTTTGTGTTGGTCATCCTCTGGTCCTTCATCAGTGGTCACAGGACGCTGCTGGCTGGATGTTTTTGGTTGGTGGACTATTCTTAGTCCAGCAGCGACACTGAGGTGTTTAAAAATTCCAGCAGCACTGCTGTGTCTGATCCACTCGGACCAGCACAACACACACTAACACACCACCACCACGTCACTGAGTTTAAGTCATTTTTGGGGCCACTTAGTGTAGACGTTACCCTGACAACCAACATCACGTGAGTCCTCTCAGAGTGAGATGAGCAGCAGTGAATTGGGCCCCTGAATTGGGACACAGCCAACCTTTCATACTTATTCATTAATTGTATGTTTGTTTATGTGAATTCGCTCCATTTCTACTGTTATTTTGGGGCATTTTTGCCTGTACTTGTTTTTAAATTGCAAAAACACTGAAAATAAGGTCATTTTTTTTCTGTTATCTTCTGTTTTTTCTTGAACTCTATTTGAACCGGACTAGTTTTACCTGGGGAGGCCTGGTAATGTAATCTGTATGATATGACTGGTTGAGTCTTACAGGAGAAGGATCTGTTTAATTTCCTCAAATTACTCCAATTAGCCCGGATCAAAATGTCATTACGCGGATTTTCCCATCAGAGTTATGTGATGTTGTCGTGAACTTGGAGACTAAGGAATTGGGCCAGATCAAGCTCTGTCTATCGGCTTGCCTTGTCATTAAAGGCCCATTCCACCAATTTTCCAAACTTTCTGCACGATTAAATGGTTAAGAAGTCGTTCAGTGATGCATCTTTTGTTTATATACAGGACTTTGATTTTCTCCCTGTCTGAGGACGTGGTGGTCTTAAAGCAAAGTACCTGTAATGATCCCTAATTGATTTACCTCCAGTGTCTTTTATTAATAAACCAGATGGAAGTGATGTGGTGAGTGAACTGGAAGACGCTCATTCGCTGCTCTTGTTTGGAGCATGAGAGGCGCTGCTGCTGCTCATCAGTAATCAAATGTGCCGTCATGGTGAAATAAGATCCAGTGGTAATGGATGTTCCCTCAGCACATTACAACTGGGGGGGTTGGTGGGTCGCTGTGTCAGTAGAATATCTTCTGGATGGGACGTGTGCAACACAGAGGAAGAACCCTGGTTCTCAGCGACAGAACTGGCGTGCAGACTGCAGGTCACACAGCAATGCAGTCTCGCCTCACTAGCAGCTAAAAGGCAGAGAGAGATTTAAGGCGAACATTTTGGAGACAAATGGACTTATTCGCATTTATAAGCGGCACATTTGGTTTCCCAGAACGTTAAATTTGCAACGAGAGACCGTCAAACGCTAAAGTTGGAAAGATGAAGTCGCTTCTCTTTCCGAAATTCCGCCTCAGCCGCCGGATATAAATGCGGCACCATTTAAGGTGGAACGGGAAAATTCGAACAAGGCGCGACTGCAGTCAGAGATGGGAGGAAAGCGGCTAGAACTAAAGCTTAAAGATTTTTGTTGAAAGGACAAAATGGTTCTTCTTAACATCTGGATTGTGGCTCCTGACCGAACCAGGCTTTAACGCAGAGCCGGTTGGATTTCTCGCTCATCCAGTAGTGTTTTGTTATGTGCCGCCAGAGACTGTCCGGACGCTGCACTTCCCCTGTTCCCAGCTCCGCCCTTTGCGTTCTGTCAACATTACGTTATAAATTAAAATTTAGAAAATCAATTTTTCATATTTATGAATCAGTTCAGAATCATTCACATCCGCATTATGATGCATCTAAGAATCGGGTTTTTTTTCCCCCACCCATAGTAACCACTGAATTGGGGAGATATCTTGAAAAATCGGTGGGATTCCCCTTTAAGGGAACAGGATTGCTGTGACTGAGGGGGTCCGGGTTCGGTGATCTATAGTAGGTAATGCACCCTGGACTCATTACTTAGAATTGTAAAAACTGCAGACGCGGCAGATTAAAATGACAGATTTCCTCAGTAATCACTCACATTACCGCACCTCTCCAGGTAACACTAATCCAGCTCAAATAGGGCTTTATGCCACTATTGGGTGAGATTATTGTGGGATGAGAGGATGTTTTAGGTGCCTTACTTGTTCCTTGTGTATGTGTATTAACACACTTCCATCAGTTTCCGATGGTCCTACACCTGAGCTTAGTATACCTTAATAGCAGGTCAGGTGGTTTGAGCATGTGAAAGAGCTTCCGAAAGTAGGGTTGTGTTGTGAGGGAGGACCTGGTACTTCTGATGCGCCAGATGTTACCTTTCAAGCACCGCTTAATCCAGTATTACGCAGGGATGGCAAAATTCCAGCTAGTATTGTTTTTTTTTTCCTTTTTAAACCAAGAATAAACCCTTAGTGGAATATTATGCTAGACACACTGTTACACTTTCATATTCTGATTTATGGAGGTCTTATACTGACATTATAACAGGGAGTTCTGGCCACGCCAGCTGATTGGTTGAGAAGCACTCCGAGAGCTACGAGTGGAGTCGGAGTGAAGTATACTGCATTTCCTCGCATGATCAGCACCCATATGTTCTATAGTAGCCACATTAACATGCAGCCTAAAAATCCATTAATAATCCAACTAATGGCTCAATTGGAATAGAATAAATCCACGTATACACTTCAGTCGGAATAGTCTAGTCCATTTGAGGCCATTTGGAATACAGTTTCTATCCAATTGATTGAGGTGTGTAATCCTGTAAATAATCCTTTAAATAGAAGAATAATATCCGTGTAAACGTCTGTATCCGATTACATTCCCTATCGGAAAGTTTAAGTCCGTTCTGCATGTGCGTCACGTCACAGTGAGAGTTTATACCGTTCAACACGGCGGAGCAGAAACTGGTCTGCAGAGGAGACGAAGTTCATGCTCTGATCTTTAAAAGACGGCGGTGGGACGGACGTCCAGCTTATGCGTCTCAGAGCACGACGTCTTCCTCTCGGCCTTCTTTAATAAGGACATGTGAAGGACGTTTTCCTGAGTCTGACGTCATTTTAAAGCAGTTAGAAACACAAGCACTGCTCACTGCTGCTCATCTCACTCTGACTGGACCTCACGTGATGCTGGTTGTCATGGTAACGTTTACTCCAAGAAGTTCCCCACGCATGCGCCTCATTTTTAATCGTATTACTTGTAGCGTGTATGTAAACGATGATTTTCCATCGAGTTGTTTAATAGTTTAATAAAGTGAGAATAAACATCAGATTGGCAAATCTGATGTTTCAGAATCTGATGTTTCAGATTCAAGATTCAGAATTATAGATTAGTTCAGTAGAGCCGTCTTAAGTTATCATATGAAGTAAACAGTATCAGCTTTTCTGAAAGCTCTCAGAAGAAAGTCGCTCTTTTTATAGATGTTGGCAGCAACTAATAAAATAACCACTTAAAATAATCAAGAGTCAAATTGTTTTGAAAACAATGAAAGCCTTGTTGGAACATTCCTAGTGTGTATGTGCTGAATTGAAGGAGGTTGTGTGATTGCTGCTCATTTGCATTGAGTCTTTGAGTCATGTGTTCTGTAAGCTATTGAGATACTGACAAGATGTTCCATATGGATGAGCTGGTGAAATGGGAGATGTACAGGGTGGATCTGATTTCAAATCGCCATATTTCTACAATCGTGAGACGCCTAGGAACCAATCACAATCCAATTGTAAGAGGGGGTCATAGAGTTTCTGACCGGCTCCCTTCAGTCTGGAGGAGATGAGACCCCTGATCAATAATCATTTGTTCCAGACGCACATTTTCAGGTTTAAAACCAATTTGGATTCTGAGGTCAGGATTTGACTCCGTTCTTGACATTTTATGTCTTTAAAGTCAGATAAATTTCTCAAGCTATGTAACAAAAATTGCAACCTTTACAGTTCATAAAGGGCTAACAGGTGTAACGGATGTTACAAAATGCAGACTGAAGATGTGTAAGAATATATCAAGTAATAAAAGTTCATTTAAAAGCCTAGGGGCTTGGTTCAACCATGATTTGCACACCAGTGCACAAAGCAGGTCCATAAAGACATGGATGAGCCAGTTTGGTGTGGAAGAACTTGACTGGCCTGCACAGAGTCCTGACCACAACCCCATAGAACACCTTTGGGATGAATTAGAGTGGAGACTGTGAGCCAGGCCTTCTCCTCCAACATCAGTGTCTGACCTCACAAATGTGCTTCTGGAAGAACGGTCAGAAATTCCCATAAACACACTCCTAACCCTTGTGGAAATCCTTCCCAGAAGAGCTGAAGCTGTTATAGCTGCAAAGGGTGGGCCGACATCATATTAAACCCTATGGATTAAGAATGGGATGTCACTCAAGTTCATGTCTGTGAAGGCAGATGAGCGAATGCTTTAGGACATATAGTCTACATGCATACACACACATTAGAAACCAGTCCAAGATCTTTTCTTACCCGTTTTATTGAAGAAAGAATTTAATGATTTATTTATCAAATGTTTACTATGTACTAAACACACCAATTATGCTTGTCTAAACAAGTTAGAAAACAGCCTGTGAAAACAATTGGATGTGATAATTACACAGCTTACTATATAAACATAGCCTTAGTACGACAATGAGACCGTTGACTTACCGTAAACGACTATTTTCATCATCCGTGACTGGGCAGGGTTTTGTGAGTATGTTGTATTGTGTGGGATTTCCTTATTTAAGTAACACCAAATGCTCCCTGGTTAGACTTACTGGCCACTGTTCGAAGCTCAGGGGTCTGGAAATGGCATGTAGTTTGATACAGTTTGGCCTGCAACCCTTTTTACTCTTAATCTCATCCGCTGTATTAAAGACCACAAAAGCATGAATAGACGATAGCATGACAGCATGGACTGAAACCTATTGTCTAACTGCTGACCATGGTCAAAGATGTATTACAGAGGCTGTGTCTTTGTGATAAACACCGTGTCCACTCACTGTCCAGGCTATTAGGCACTCCTACCTTGTCGGTCCACCTTGTAGATGTGAAGTCAGAGACGACAGCTCATCTGCTACTGCACAGTTTGTGTTGGTCATCCTGTAGTCCTTCATCAGTGGTCACAAGACGCTGTAGCCTGAATATTTTTGGTTGGTGGACTATTCTCAGTCCAGCAGCGACACTGAGGTGTTTAAAGATCCACTCAGACCAGCACAACACACACTAACACACCACCACCACGTCAGTGTTACTGCAGTGCTGAGAGTGCCCCACCACCCAAACAGTACCTGCTCTGTGAGGGTCCAGGGGGGTCCTGACCACTGAAGAACAGGGTAACAGAGTATCAGAGAAGCAGATGGACTACAGTCTGTAACTGTAGAACTACAAAGTATTGAAATGAAAGAATCTCTCATTTGAAATGTTTATATTTATTTATTTAGCTAGTACAGTTAAATATGTAAGTATGGACGTTATATATGAGCAGTTGATGAGTTGAGTATAGACTGATGAGCTGACTCTACGGTAAGTTCTGCGCTGCAGTTCGATGCATCGTACTAAGCTTGGATGTTCTGTAAAGCGTCTTCAGTGAGGGATCTGAAAGGATCCGCAGTATGGAAGCGGTACTGTGGGCTTCTGCATTATTTAAAGGAGTTATAAACTGAAAAACTGGATCAAAGTCAGTTTTCTCAGTTCTTCGTACTGTGAAGCCCCTGTTCCAGTTTTAGCATATCGTCTCTGTCCAATGTAAAACAAGTAAATTCGAAATAGTAAGTTTACAGGAGAGGGCACAAACCCTCCTACCTTTCAGTGTAAGTCAATGGAAAGTGATTTTAAAGCATTTTTATTGGTCCATTCATCATGAAATCTTTACACACTGTTCACTTTACACTGTAATATTGATGCAACTCAGAGTTAGTCATGTCTGAGAGATGGATGGACAGATAGATGGATAGATCTATCTATCTATCACTCAGTGCCTGCTGTCTGTAAATACAGTCAGTACTTTATACTTTATTTTATTTCTCTTGTGCTTTAACTTCTGTCTAGATTTATTTCTATGTTGTATTTTTCTGCATAGCTTATGTAAGTTTGTGTAATTGTCTTGGTACTGAAACACCACAATTTCACCCTGGGATCAATGAAGTTCCATCCATCCATCCATCCATCAACAGATCCCTATCCATCCATCCATCCATCCATCCACAGATCCCTATCTATCCATCCATCCATCCATCCATCCATCCATCCATCCACAGATCCCTATCTATCCATCCATCCATCCACAGATCCCTATCTATCTGTCTATCTGTCTACAGTTCCCCATCCAGCCATCCATCCATCCACAGATCCCTATCTATCCATCCATCCATCCACAGATCCCTATCTATCCATCCATCCATCCACAGATCCCTATCTACCCATCCATCCATCCATCCATCCACAGATCCCTATCTTTCCATCCATCCATCCATCCATCCATCCACAGATCCCTATCTATCTGTCTATCTGTCTACAGTTCCCCATCCACCCATCCATCCATCCATCTACAGTTCCCTATTTATCCATCCATCCATCCATCCATCCATCTATCCATCCATCCATCTACAGTTCCCTATCCATCCATCCTTCCTTCCATCCGTTCATCCATTCATCGATCGTAAAGGACAACTGGTGTTTTGAAGCGATGTAGAAAACTGAAAATCAACAAAAATGGAGATGTGTGGTTTTCATTGGACGGTGATGATATTTTGAGTAAGCAGTGGCTTGTTTGGCTCCTGGCAATATGGCCCTTTTAATGGACTGACACCCTGATCTATGTGAATGACTCAATGGCTATATATATATATATATATATATATATATATATATATAAAATGTATAGAGGTTTTTTTTTATAATTCAAATTTTTTATTAATGATATACAACAAGTACAGCATGACTCATGTTTGTAAAGTAGCCATTCGCTACAAAATCAAAAGAAAGAGACAACAAATAACAGCAACAACACCAGGTCCTTTGCACATTCAGTTCAGTTGCATGTGATTCCAAAATTCCTTCCAGAACTTCCCTCTCCCTTCACCATTAACTCTTCCCAGCAATTTCAATCATCTTGTCAATCCACTCCTTTAAATCAGAAGTTTTAGGCCTCTTCCAATTACACAATATCACCCTGGCAGCTGTAATTATTCCCACTTTTATTACATTCAATTCATTATTTGTTACATTAGCAATTTCTGTTCTATCCCCAAGAAGGTAAAGCAGCTGAGGTAATGTAAATCCCAGCCATTTTCCCAACATTTCTGTACAACATTTCCAGCACAAATCATTATCAACTATTCCCATTCTATAAAGTCTGGATGGTGTCCAGTGGTGCCTGTGTAATGAATTTCCCTTTAGCCTCTCTAATATTTCTGCCTACACTTGACAGAATTCTCAGCCATGCATCATCATCAACTATAGTACAACCTAAAATCTATCTGCCATATTGTTTTGAGATTCCCACACTTATCACTACTTAATAGATTAGATGTCCTGAAGAATGTTCAGTCACAGGATTACTTTCTCTGGTATGGAAGTTATCCTGAATACAGTGCCTTATCTGTAAGTATTTCCAAAAATTCCCGCATTTATACTTCTTTATAAAATTAGAATAGGATATAAATACCCGTTTTCAAACAGGTCACCAACAACATTCACCCCATTGAATTGCCGTTGTTTCCAATACGCTGTTTGTTTTCCAATTCGTATTTCAGGATTATGCCAAATTGAGGCCTTTGGCTGCCTGAGATGTGATATGTTAAAAACTTTATGAATTTTTGTCCAATCATATTTTGAATGAGACGGTATGGGATTGGAGTCCACCTGCCTCACTGTGTGCTGAGAGAGGATGTCCAAGGCATGGAGCGTTGAGGCCAGGCTTTGCTCTATATTTACCCAATCTAACCCGGAATCAACCCGACACCAACGTTTAGCCAACTTGGCCATTTCATATGATAAATTATACATCCTCACATCTGGCAGGCTGAGGCCACCTCTCTCTCTAGAGGCACACATCTTACTCATTCTAATTCTGGGCCTTTTGCCCTCCCAAAGAAAATCTTTAATAGTTTTGTCATACTGCTTTAAGACAGATTCTGGAATATTCATAGGAATCATCATAGAAATGTAGTTAAACTGGGGAGCAACCATCATCTTAATAATTTACTTTACCCCAAAAGGGACTGCAGCTTTTTCCATTTATCCAAATTGGCTTTTATCTTGTCCAACAAGGGTTCATAGTTTATCAGCGTTACTTCTTCCAGGGTTCTACTCAATTTTATTCCCAAATACTTCATTCCAATTGGGACCCATCTAAAGCCGAGTCGGGTGACACTGTGTGGATGGCATATCTTAGATACTGGCATGGCCTCAGATTTAGTCCAGTTTTTATATATATATATATATATATATATATATATATATATATATATATATATATATATATATATATATATATATATATAGGTATAGAGTTGTTGGGGTCATTGAGTAATAATAATATATCATCTGCATATAACATTAATTTATGCTCTTTCTCCCCTCCTTTCACTCCCATAGTTCTTAAATCCGTTCTAATCAATGTTGCTAGAGGTTCCAGGAAAATTGTGAACATTAAAGGTGAGAGGGGGCACCCCTGACGAGTTCCTCTGGAAATTCTGAAAAATTACGAGATTATAGATTATTATATTTGTTATAACAGCTGCCTTAGGATTTTTATATAATATTTTAACCCATGATTTAAAACCAGGGCCAAACCCAGAATAAGTAATGGCAGTAGTCAAAAACTCCACTCTACCCTGTCAAGAGCCTTTTCAGCATCGACGGAGATTTCCACAACGGAGGAGTTACTGGAAGAGTTTAACCACATTGGATGTAATAGTCTTCTCATATTGTCAGCTGAGGATCTGCCCTGAATGAAGCCTACTTGATCATTGTTAATGATACTAGGCAATACTTTTTCCAATCGGGTAGTTAATATTTTAGTTAATATTTTACAATCAACAATCTATGACCTGTTCAGTAGTAGAATTTGATACTAAGAAAAAAATCGATCCGTGAAAGTTTTGTGACCGTGAGAGAAAAATGTATATTCTGTGCCTCATGGGTCGTCTATTAACGCATGGAGTGCTGCCCTATCCCGGGGCATCAATGGGCCCCTAAACTTCCTTTTATCAAGACAAGCATCAATTACTTGATTAAAATCTCCTTCCTTGTCACCCAGGATCTTGTTAGCTTTGTTAATAAAAATCGGATCTTCCTTATTAGGGGCATATAATATTACACAATACCATTTTAACTCCATTAATAAGGGTTTCAACACAAATAATCCACCCATAATTGGCTTTAAATTCTTTGAGCATTACAAAACTCAATCTTTTGTTAATTAAGATCATCACCCCGTTTTGTTTACTTGTGAATGATGAGTAAAATACGTGCCCCACCCAGTCTCGTTTGAATTTAGAGCTTCAAAATCTTTCACATGCGTTTCCTGAAGATATGCAACGTCAACCTGTGACAGTACCTTCCTCCTCTTAATTGGGCTGCCGCAACCGTTGATATTCCACGATATGAATCTAACAGAATTAATCATTTTCATGTCCTGGGCTACATACACAGAAGTGCGTGACATTAAAGGTGCTGTACCGTCGTTCCGTATCAACATAGAATTGTCGAACATTTTAAAGGTAAAAGAAATAATATTTTTAAAAAAAGAAAAGAAAAGCACAAAGAACACAAACAACAAAACTATCGGGTAAACTATCTCCGAACAACACACAAAACGAACAATTTCGGTCCGTAAGTGGCCGAGCCAGCTATCCGACTGCGAACTGTTACCAGACAGCACAGTAAACTCTTCAACCCACCATACCTGAACAATATATTCCACCTTTCTTATATGGCGTTTCTCAGTTTGTCCCTTCAATCTTTATTGCTGCAGTGTTCCTCAATGAAACGCTCTGCTTCTGCGCTGTCCGTGAAGACTACTCCTCCCTTTCCATGAAAAGCGCAGAGATGCTGGATAGGTGAGTGTGTGCTTCACAGGTATCTCCTGGAGCATTTTCCGAGCTGCTGTGAATGCCTTGCGTTTTTGAGCCAACTCTCTCGACATGTCGGGGGAAAAGGAGAGTCTGCCAATCAATCGCACTTTATTTCGCCGCCTCCTGTTTTCAAGATCCTCGATCGGTTCCACAGGGTTTTTAATCGTTTATCATTTCGCTTCCCGTCACTCGTCAGCCTGGCGGTAGCATCTTCCACACTGGATAAACGGCTCTCCGCTTCTTCCGGTCTTCCAGCACTGAGCAAATTCTTTAGTTCAGTCATGGTTTCTTTTATCGTTGATACATCAGCCGCCACTCCACGTAAAGTAGAGTTAATCTGGCTGATTTCGGCGAGCAGACTGTCCAGGTTAGTCTTGACTTGTCTGCTTTTGTGGCGATGGACCATCTCCAGGTGGACTCTGCCTCGTGGCCATACGGTTTGCTGAAGTTGCCTTGAAGTATTTTGATGTAGACATCGTTGCGCAAAATCGTTAAACTGCTTCAAAATATCACCGCTTTGTCCTTTCACCAGGGACACTAACTCGTAACGAAATTGTGGAGTAAATTCTCTTGAATAAGTGAAGTTTATTGGTGGGGCTTTAGAGCTAAACTATTGTGCTGCCATCTTGCTCGGTATTCCCACGTGACTCCCCATGTATAGAGGTCTTTAACTTTGTATTCCCATATGTGTCTTACAAATCAACTTGATAAGTCTTCTGCGTTTTGGAAAACAATATCGGAAAAATCTCTAAAATTTAAGCGTCTTTTCTGGCGGGAAGTGCTTGCAAATAGACTGTCCTAATTTAATAATGGGACCTCTGATAGGCTTACAGTAAAACCTGGACAACTTAAGAGTAGCAAGGACTAAATGTCACCTCCATAGCTACAGTTGGAGCAATTGCTTTTGGTTACGCATCCAACTAACACAGTATGACCGTATTAATGTAGTACTATGTTCTCTAGTGATGGCTCTCATTTAGTACTGAGACTAAACACCTTTAGTGCAGTTCCAAGACTTGCTTTTATGCAACAAGCGGTGTCTCTCACAGCCTTGAGCCTTCTCCTCTCGCTCCTCTGCCAACATTAAGCAGCTTGCCAAAACCTCCCACGCTGTTTGGATGCTGTAACCTACATGGATGTGTTCTCTGTGTGTTTTGAACATCAGGACATTCGAGTATCTCGCCGAAGAGTTTGGGACCTCAGAGACACTCAAAGTCTTCAAATCTGGTCCGTAGAGTCGAAACTCCAGCTTCATGTTCATCTCTTCCTGCCTCCTCTCCATCGCTATGCCAACAACTTCCCTGGGTGACAGCTGTTTTGTGTTTTCTCGCTTCCCTTACTTTCCATTGGCTTTGTTCCCTGTAGCCTTCCGTCATTCCGTGGCAGCTTCTATTTCTGGTGGAGTTCCTCAGGGGGACAGCAGCATTCGCACTCTCCGCTGGGCGACCGGACAGGGAGTGAGGTGAGAGTGAATAGTGGACATCACACTGACCCCAGTTGTGCTCATCTGTCTTGTCAAATCATATCACTTTCCGTTATTTTGGGATGCACAGGAGGAGATGACGGACAAGTGGCAATCCCAAAGTAATTTGATGTTTTATTACAATTCGTCTCCGCTATAACTTCCCGCTATATGATGATGCCTCTGGTTTTCTTTGCCCCAGCTGTTGGTAATCCTGCTAATTTCATCCCTACGTTTTACTCAGTTAAGCTCCACTGGTGTTGGCAATGCTTTTGTTTATTACTGGAGTCATTTCAGTGTTTTTATTGCCCAAATCTTGCTACTGACTTACTGGGTAACCACCCTCAAGACCACAGTGTGTGTGCTGATGCTTACTTGAGAACTGCTAAACCTAAGCTGTTTGATCCTGTCTTAACTTGCTGGGTGGTCTTGTAGCTGATTAATGGACCATTGCAGGAACCAGGGGCTTTTCCATGCTCCCTTTTTTAGCTGGTGATATACCACCTGCTCATCTTGTAATGCACACAGCATGACGGTTAATGGGTGGAAGTGTGAAAAGACCCCCAAAGGGTTACCTTTTGTATTTCACATCGTATTTCACTTGCGGCTCTTTTACTGCCCTGTTGTGGCTCCACAGTAGAATTAAATTTATAGGTAAAAATAAAATAATCCTGCTTTGCCATAAAATAAAGCTCTGCTGATCGTATACAATAAACGGTCTTAAACGCTGGAGTTAATGTAGCCAATATCTGTTAATTCACCCCTCAACCTTGAAGGTTGGTGCACAGATTGTCTGGGCACACAGTAACGCAGACAACGGTCTCACCTGGCTAGTAGGTTAAAGAAAAGGCAAAGAGAGAGATTTAAGACGAACATCGATCATTTGGAGACGATTGGACTTATTCGCGTTTATAATCACTCCAGCAGGTTTCCTGATACGTTTAATCTGCAACGAGAAACTGACAAACGCTAAAAAGTCGAGAAGCTGATTGAATTTTCCAGTTCCACCTTAAATGCTGCCTGAGGTGCAAGAATGTAGCTGGTGCACCATTTAAGGTGCAGCGGGAAAACTTGATCTAGAGGCTGGCGAGAGCCTCAAAGTCGAATGTTGAGAGATTTTCAAGCTTTTCTACTTTTAAGGAAAGGTATCCTGTCAGAGATGTGAGAAAAGCGGCTATTGCTGAGCTAAATATTGAAAGTTAGCCTATACTTTATTATACAGTATTATATGATGGACACAATGTTGCGGCTCCCGAGGTGATTTGATTTTTATTGAAAGGACAATGGCTCTTCTCAGCATTTGGGTTGGGGACCCCGTACCTAAGCTTCGAACTGGTCATTAACGATGGGTCATCTGCGAACTATGGGCTCTTTTTGAATGGCGCTTGTGAGGAGATACTTTGAAAAGTATTCAGTTTAAAGGAGTTGTTGTGTTGAGGTGTAATGATCTTCAGAAAAGCTGTTTTATTATAAATGATTATCTATTTTAGGCTGTCTAGTTTAAACTGTTGAAGCATCTTGCTTATTTCATCTACTGACACAAGACACAAAGCTACAGATGAAGTACAACTTCACATTGAAATGACCTCAGTAAACAAGATTAATATGACTCTTAAACGGCTGGATGTGACGTAGCCTGCACAGACTGAAAAATAATAGGCTTAGTAAATTAAGACGTGACTAACAAATTATCCCACGGTTGCTCACAGTTGGTAACCTGGGTGAAATTGGTTTAGGGAAATGTGCATAAACATGCCAGTGTACTTGTGGAGCAATGGGCCAGAGAGCTACAACTAAAAGAATATCTCCTTTTTGGTGAACGAATCTGAAAGAATAGTGTCCTAAAGTCTTGAAATGCCCCTCATTGCTGCTAATCTTGATTGAGAACCGTCCCGAAGGACACGGTCTCTCGATGATGGAGCGTTAACTGCAGCTAGCAGGAATAGAGATGCTTAGAAAGACATGGACTCAGTGTTGCAAGGGAAAAGGAGGCGTCACGGGTTTACTAGGCCAACGGATCTAATGAATATTCCTTCTGATGCGTATGTCGTGTCCCCTAGGCTCCTGTGTTTATCATGTGATTGAAATCTTCGTCTCTTTTCGGGTGGGTGAAATATCGAGCAACTGCTTTACTGTAATCTAAACTTCCTTCTCTAAAAACCTTTTTAATTTTTAAATTAATTTTAGTGCTGCATTTCAAAGGAACCAGAGACTGTGTGTGTGTGTGTGTGTGTGAGAGAGAGAGAGAGATACTTACCTGAATACCTACCTGTAATACTTGCCTGTTGTCCGTTTCCTAGCAGATTCGGCAAAAGGGAGGCAGGTCAGACGGAGCTCACCCATGAGCGTGCCGGAGGGCCCACAGCTAGCTCATGGGAGGTGTGATGTCTCCAGCTTAGGTCCCAGAAAGTAGAGTGGGACAGGATATAATAGAGCGAGACATCTGGTGTGAAACACCTTTACCGGCAATATTGTGTATTAAGGCCTTTATTATGGCCCATTAGGATTTTACTTACCCTTGTTTTAATCCACTCTTATAGGACAGCAACACCCCTGCAGAGTGGAATGGTCTAGCTCAGGTGATGCAGGGGCAGGGGGGAAGCTGAGGGAACGGGAGTAGAGCCAAGCGGCCTAGGGCTAATTATAATTACCTGTACTGCCGTCAATACGGGTCAACAGTTTAACTACCGTCTGTTTTGGGTTTGCAGTTTTCCGTTTGTGTGTTTTGCATGTTGTAAATAAATCACTCACCGTTTGCACTCAGAGTCGTCCAGCCTTCATCTTCATCTTACACACCCAGTAATATATTACACATCCAGTCAAATAGATGGGCACTGTGATTTTAAACCCTTATAATGAAAGAAGCTGAACTTTTTTGTCTACTGAAAGTCGACCCATACTGTAAAAAACAAAAACAAAAAAAAAAAAAAAACATTTATTAATAAAAAATATCTGAGATTTTTGGCTTTCAGCAGTAAATTGTAAGCGTACATTTATGTTTTTTACATTTATGGCATTTGGCAGACGCTCTTATCCAGAGCGACTTACAGTTTGATCGTTTTACACAGGTAGGCCAAGGTGGTGTTAGGAGTCTTGCCCAAGGACTCTTGTTGGTATAGTATAGGATGCCTGCCCAGGTGGGGGACTGAACCCCAGTCTACAGTGTAGGCTACAGTAATTTGCCTTATGATTTGTAAATTTAGATGGACAAACCAAAATATACCCTGGAGATTAAGAGGTTAAACCACCACAACTCCTTTGTGTTTTCTGGTTCAAATTGATATGGATCTACGAGATTTTGGAAATTGACCCCCTTGAAGCGCTCCATGTACTCTCCCATCTTCCAAAATAGTTAAGAAAACCATAAAAATGACCTGTAAACAGAAGCTGCTGCTGCCGTTAGCCTTGCTGAACGGCTGTAGCTGCAGGCGAGTAACAACAAAGGCACGTTAGCTCACGCCCATAGATCTCCACTGAGAATGAGGAACCAATCCCGGAGTTAATGTTTATACTAAAAATACGTTTGAGGCCAAAACTTTACAGCAAAACAATCTCAGATATCAAGCCATGCTTTATAACTGTTTGTGTACTAACTTCTAGCCTTTAGAGCCAGTAAATGTTTCTGACGTTGGTTCCTAGCACTAAATTGGTGAACAGGTCTGACTCGGTAAATGAACGATTGTTCACATCTAAGCCGCCGAGTGACTTAAATAATTTAGCAAAATCGGTGGAGTGCCCCTTTTGAGTTCACGCTGGTGGTGTTGACATTGAATTAATGTCATCGCAACCATTATAACGCCTTCTTCTTTCCACGTCTTACTAAAGGCGTCTTTCACTCGTCAGTGGTGGCTGACTTTGCGCTTGGGGGCTTGACCTGACCTGTTGGAGAGGGATGTGAATGATTTAAAGGAAAAGCTGCCCTTGACTCCCTCCTTGAGTCCTTCAAATGAAGTCAAATACCCCTGCAGAGAAAGAGAGGGAGCGTGAAAAAAGGAACGAATAAGAGCTTCACTTTCCCCCAAGACGGGCAGCTGTGGAACATATTCATAGCACAGTGCCCATAGTGCCCATCTGTTGCTGCGCGGTCGCACTCGTGTGAAAAGGGTCTGTAATGTAGGCCGTGTGCTAGTAAAGCGATACTGAGCTCTGTTCTGTAGGGGCTGTTGAATATTACATGTAGTTGCAGAGCATCATCTTCTCTCCGCCGCGCTCCTGCCGAGCTGCACCCTCGGCCGCCGCACTTTACAGTGCCATTAAGAGCCGGACGGAGAAAGTAAAGACGATGACATGCTCCAAACAAAACGACGTTTCGAGAAGGCCTTTAAATTTACATGTCCGAAAACACACCGTCCGCATTTTCCGATTCTTTCCGTTTTCTTTAAGGTCTAACATTAGCTCTTGTCCTGTGTCCTGTTTTGCAGCAGCTTGAGCAGGTAGATATCCCCCCCCCCCCCACCACCACCCCCCACACCACCCATCGTCATGCCTGTTAAACTGATAAAGCCGTGCTGCAGCACCGGCTTACTTCATGGAACACGAACAGGGCATTAAAGATATTGTAAATATATCAGTTCAACAAAAACGACGGCACATTGCTACAGTGACAGTAGCCGTTAAGATGCTTCTGGTTAAGCTTTAGCCAGTTTATTATTTGCCACGTTTACATGCAGCCTGGTAATCCGTTAATCATCCGACGAATAGCTCAGCCGTAATAGAATACGTCCATGTATGCATCTCCATTGGAATAGTCTAGTCCAACTGAGGCCACTCGGAATACGATTTCTATCTGATTGAACAAGGTGGGTAATCCTGTCAATAATCTGTTAAATAGAATAATATCCGTGTAAACGTCTGTATCCGATTACATTCCCTATCGGAAAGTTTAAGTCCGTTCTGCATGAGCGTCGCGTCACAGTGAGAGTTTATACCGTTCAACACGGCGGAGCAGAAACTGGTCTGCAGAGGAGACGAAGTTCACGCTCTGATCTTTAAAAGACGGCGGTGGGACGGACGTCCAGCTTACGCGTCTCAGAGCACGACGTCTTCCTCTCGGCCTTCTTTAATAAGGACGTGTGAAGGACGTTTTCCTGAGTCTGACGTCATTTTAAAGCAATTAGAAACACAATCACTGCTCACTGCTGCTCATCTCACTCTGACTGGACTCACATGATGCTGGTTGTCATGGTAACGCATGCGCATCATTTTGGATCGGATTACTTGTAGTGAGCATGTAATGAAGATCATCCATCAGATTTTTGAGCAGAGCGAACGTAAACACCTCAGCCTTGATCCGTAATCGGAATGTATTCAATCGGATTGGCAAAAATCTTTGCATGTAAACACAGACAATGTGTCTTAACGTTCCTGCCTGGTCTCTTAGTTGGGGAATGCTGCCAACCACTGTCCCGCTGCTGCTGCTTCTCTGTGCTACAGGCAGGGAACCATTAATGAGGAACAACTACTATTAGAGACCACAGAGACAGATGGGAGGCCAGAGGCGCTGGCGAGGAGTCAATCTTGAATTAGTTTAAGAAAAATATAGCTAAATCCAAGGGATGTCCTGATCCCATCCGAGTTGGATGTGGATCGGAGTTGATCAAGGCATATTTGAATACATCCACTAGTGGCTACATTTTAAGCCTGGTCCTAATCCTTTCCTGCTGAAACCATTTGACCCAAACAAACATTATCCACAGCTAGAAGCAGGGCACAATTTCATAAATTAACAAGCAGTGGAAATTCAGTACTTCCACCAGGCCTGTGCCCATGACCAGTTTGCCAGGGTAATATCTTCCAGTGATGGTCATTTGCTTTTGGTTAATGAGCATAATTAGTGATGTCCTACATTAATAACAGTAGCATAGATTGTTCCGAAAACCTGGCTGTTGAATCAGGTTTTAGAAATCAGTTAAAATGGCTTTTGGCCTCAGGAAAATATCTCGGCGCTCATACAGTCGTCAAACGCCTGTGTTTACATGCGCTTAATAATCTGATGACTGCAGAAAATCCGATTTCGGTAATAATTGGATCCATGCGTTTACATGCACTTGAGTAATCAGATAATGGGGGAACTCTGGGTCTACATGAGTCAGACAGTAATCAGATTTCTGCTTTGCAACCAGCTAATAAACTCATAATAAAACGCGGCGTAACGTAAAATTAAACTTCAGGCCGGTTTAAAAAAAAAAAAAAAAAAACACTTCACCTGAAAATATGAACATGAATCATCTAGAAGATGAAAAATATTTAATTCTTTATTTCCTCAAGCATGTAGTTGGTTTCAGTGCTGCAAAAGTGTTTTGTATATTTTTAACAGTCATTTACTGATGCACAGCATAAACGGGTGGAATGAGCAGCCTATGTATCTGCTGTTGAATTGCATATGATATGGGGTTAATCACTATTATTACTTATTTATTTGTTTATTTATTTATTTATGAAAGGACAAACATTTGGGCTGTGACTCCTAACCTGACCTGCTGGTCCAATTTCCCGCTCATCCAGTTGTTTTTATTATGTGCTGCCACAGACGGGCCGGGCAGTTGATGTATTGTTATCAATTAAAATGAAGAAAATTGATTTTTGACATTTCTGAATCGATTCAGAATCGTCCACGTCTGCATCGCGATGCATCTAAGAATCGAGTTTTCCCCTCACCCCTAGCAGGTACCCATGGTTTTCACTGAATCGGGTGCGTAAATAAATAAATAAATACATTTTTTACATTTTAATTATCTTTAGTTTACTTTTTGATCTTATTCTTTTATTTTATTTTGATTTGATTTGAACTTTTACATTTTAGCTACATTTAAATTATTTTTCACTGTATTTATTATTTATTGTTATATATTTTTTATATGCTTACCTGATTTGAGTTGTACTTTTTTACAATTAAATTTACTTTTGTGTTCTCAACATTTTCAATCCCTTGTTCTAAATCGAAAACATAGTAAATGAGGGTCACCCTTGATGTTCCCAGAGGTTAAATAAGGTTGAGACTGACCGATCGATTCATTGAAAACCCGTCGCCACACCGGCCCTTTGTGGATCAGATAAGGCACCCCTAGCTTACAGTGATGACACTGATCTGATGGCTGGGAATTGAGCTCAGCTTGACTTTTACCTTGGCTGGTTGATTCTCTGGACCGCTGGTGTGTGTGCGTGCGTGTGTGCGTGCGTGTGTGCGTGCGTGTGTGTGTGTGTGTGCGCGCGGCACATGCTGATTGGGAGCTGGAATGTGTCTCTTGGCTGGGATTCAGTCCTTTGCTCAGTGCCACTGTATTAGGCAAGGCATGCCAATAGGCATGATAAGGACTGTAAACAGGCTCGACAGCTTGTGCCTTACGGAGACTGAGAGCATCAAAAGTCAGAGGTTTGTGTGTTTCATTCTCTCAAAAGGATGTAGATTATCTCTCAAAATCAATTATGGATCTTTTTAATACAGCATATTTTTTGAAAGATTAGATTTCTCAACAATAGAAATGTGGCTTTAGCTCATCTGCTGCCGCACAGTTTGTGCTGGTCATCCTCTAGTCCATCAGTGGTCACAGGACGCTGTCGGCTGGATATTTTTGGTTGGTGGACTATTCTCAGTCCAGCAGCGACACTGAGGTGTTTAAAAACTCCAGCAGCACTGCTGTGTCTGATCCACTCAGACCAGCGCAACACACACTAACACACCACCACCACGTCAGAGTCACTGCAGTGCTGAGAATGATCCACCACCCAAATAGCACCTGCTCTGTGAGGGTCCATGGGGGTCCTGACCACTGAAGAACAGGGTAACAGAGTATCAGAGAAACAGATGGACTACAGTCTGTAACTGTAGAACTACAGAGTGCAGCTATACGGTCAGTGGAGCTGATAAAGTGGACAGTGAGCGTAGAAACGAGGAGGAGGTCATGATGTCATGCCGGATCTTTGCATGTCTGCAAAAAGAAAACCGTGTAGATTAAGAACGCGCTGAAAGTGTCAAACGAGCACAAACACAAAAGAGAAGTTTTGCTTCTTAATCAAGTGAATAGTTTGAGATGAATTGGTTAGTGTTTGTCTCCAGTGAGTTAAACGGAGAGAGAGACATTAAGAATGTGTTGGTGGTTTTAAATGGGCAGAAATAATCGATCTGTTTATGGTCTTTAGGGAGTAATTGCTGTGTCACATCGATTAACAAGGTTTAGATAAGGCCCAGTCATCCGCAGCGAGGCCGAGTGGCTCACTTCACCTTTCGATTAGACAACTAAAGCATCTTCCTACCAGACTGTAATGAATACAGACGGTTTGATTAGTTATAAATGCTTTTTTTGCTTACTTTATTTACTTTTTTTGTGTGCGCTCTAAAAAAATCAGTCCTTTCAATGGATAATTATTTTGTCAATATAGTGTATTTTTACATATTTTTAAAAGTATTCGCTCGTCTGGCTTCACACGCATATGAACTTGAGTGACATCCCATTCTTAATCCATAGGGTTTAATATGATGTCGGCCCACCCTTTGCAGCTATAACAGCTTCAACTCTTCTGGGAAGGCTTTCCACAAGGGTTAGGAGTGTGTTTATGGGAATTTTTGACCGTTCTTCCAGAAGCGCATTTGTGAGGTCAGACACTGATGTTGGACGAGAAGGCCTGGCTCACAGTCTCCGCTCTAATTCATCCCAAAGGTGTTCTATGGGGTTGAGGTCAGGACTCTGTGCAGGCCAGTCAAGTTCTTCCAAACCAAACTGGCTCATCCGTGTCTTTATGGACCTGCTTTGTGCACTGGTGTGCAGTCATGTTGGAACAGGAAGGGGCCGTCCCCAAACTGTTCCCACAAATTTGGGAGCAGGAAATTGTCCAAAATCCACTGCTCTAGAGTCCAGTGGCGGCGCTTTACTCCACTGCATTCCACGCTTTGCGTTGCGCTTGGTGATGTAAGGCTTGGATGCAGCTGCTCGGCCATGGAGACCCATTCCATGAAGCTCTCTACGCTGTTCTTGAGCTGATCTGAAGGCCACATGAAGTTTGGAGGTCTGTAGTGATTGACTCTGCAGAAAGTCAGTGACCTCTGTGCACTATGGACCTCAGGACTTGCTGCACAGGTGGCGTCCGATCACGGCACCACTCTGGAATTCACTGAGCTCCTGAGAGCGACCCATTCTTTCACTAATGTCTGTAGAAGCAGTCTGCAGGCCGAGGGGCTCGGCTTTATACACCTGTGGCCATGGAAGTGACTGGAACACCTGAATTCAGTGATTTGAATGGGTGAGTGAAAACTCTTGGCAGTATAGTGTATGTAAGTGTAAAGTTCTTTATACCCCTTTTAATAGGTATAAAATGTTTACATTAGGTATGTGTTAACACTTAGTCTTATACCGTCTAAAAGGAGCCACCTGATTTGATCAGCTACATCGGATAATGTTCTCTGGGTATGTGTGTGCATCAAACCATGGATCATTTGGTGCTGGAGCATCATTGTCTGTAATATTTTCTGAATTTAAGCACTCTCTGATGTTCAGAGGTGTAAGTATATGGGATAAATGTGTGGGCAAGTGACAAATTCAAAAATGCTGAAATTGGCTTTTTATTAGAATTTTTTGTTCCACCTTAAATGGGCAGCTGTTACATTAAGGCACCTGTACAGGTGCCAGAATGTAACTCCTGCTCCATTTAAGGTGCAGTAAAAAATTTGAACAAAAAGCTGGCAAATTAAAATCTCCAGCCTTTAGAAATTGAGACAAACAGTATTTAACACGATTTCTGCCTGGCCTGTGGCGCTAGTGTTAAAAACAGAGGTGGACGAAGTTCACAAACCATGTACTGGAGTTAAAGTCGAGATACCCAAGGTAAAATATCCCTCCAGTAAAAGTAGAAGTTCCTCCCTTTAGACCTCCACTTGAGTAAAAGTACTAAAGTCTTTACCTTCAAATGTACTTAAGTATAAAGTAAAAGTACTAAAAGAGTAATTCTGGCTCTGATGTCCTGTTATCATTTTTATAACCAGACTGGCTTCATGAACTCATTTCAGGTGAAAGTCCTCCAGCGTCTCTCTTGGTAAACCAGTCTTTTAATAGAACGTCATTAATTAGTGACGCTGACGTCTATTAAAATGATCAGAAGCACAAAACACTGAAGGTAAACAGTTTCCATCAGGGAGAACCGAGTGGCTCTGAAATCACTTTTTACACACAAGCAAAGTTTCAGTTTCAGATTTATTTACAACTTAGTTCCAAGTTTAAGTTGAATAAAAACTGGCTTTAAACTCAGGATCACAGATGAGCTCCTTTACTATGTTGATCTGTAGGCGTCTGTTCATAAACAGTAGAGTACAGTAACAAATTACATTTACTTAGTTACTTTCCACCACTGGGTAATAAGCAATACTGACAGGTTTATTAATATGTCCTTTAAATAACAATATTTGAGTTTTACTTTAGTTCTTAAAGTCTTTCCAGAATAATGAGCCACTGCTGACGTGAAATAGGTTTATTTGGGCTTCTACAGTGGTTTTTCTGCCCATACTGCCCACTACTACTTTACATTGGTGTATGCAGTGCACAGCACCCATATGCATTTGTTACTAAATGTACGGTACATCACTGGATGGTCAGGGCTTCTGTCTGACCTTCTTCATGACCGTGTTGGGACGAGTGATTACAGTGAAGATAAGTGATGTTTTGTCCTGGGGTCTGAGGTGCCGTATGGAGACGAGAGCGAGCTGTGAAGACTAATTGCTGCTATGAGGGCTTTCTGACGCCACCGGCAGAGGACTGCCTGGTTGTTATGGTGATGAGGAGGATGGGTGCTCACCAGTAATCAAATGGGCTGCACTGATGAATGTGGACTCGGGGGGGGAGAGAGGGGGGGGGGGCATGGTATGAAGCTCAACAGATGCTAATTTCAGAAGTCTGTCCAAGGCCTGCTTCACTCAGACACTATAGGAGGCAAATCCAGCCAAAAAGAGAGTAAAATTCACGCAATAAAACATAAATTCAAACCTTTTTTTGCCATTTCTTTATTCACACATCTGCGCAAATATCCTGCCAAAACTGAAAATGAAACGAAGTCTCCAAGTCTGAAGTCTTGAGAAAAACATGTACACTCACCCGCCACTTCATTAGTTTAGTTGCCTGTTAACACAAATAGCTGATCAGCCAATCACGCGGCCGCAACTCACTGCATTTAGGCATGTAGAGGTGGTCAAGACAACCTGCTGAAGTGCAGACCGAGCATCAGAACGGGGAAGAAAGGGGATTTAAGGGGCTTTGAACGTGGCGTGGTTGTTGGTGCCAGACGGGCTGGTCTGAGTATTTCAGAAACTGCTGATCTGCTGGGATTTTCACGCTCAACCATCTCTAGGGTTTACAGAGAACGGCCTGAAAAAGAGGAAATATCCAGTGAGCGGTCAGTTGTGTGGACGAGAATGCCTTGTTGATGTGAGAGGTCAGAGGAGAACGGGCAGACTGGTTCCAGATGATAGAAAGGCAGCAGGAACTCAAATAACCAACCAGAATCTCTGAGGAACGTTTCCAACACCTTGTTGAAAGTCTGACAAGAAGAATTAAGGCAGTTCTGACGGCAAAAGGGGGTCCAACCTTTTACTAGCAAGGTGTACCTAATAAAGTGCCTGGTGAGTGTATATTGTGAACACACAACACGCTTTGAAAATGCCTGTTGCCTTTTATATTGTGTGTAAATTTCATGATGAATAGACTAAAAGAAACGACCCAGAATGACCTGGAAAGACATCTGGTTCCATTGACTTACATTAAAAGTAAAGCAGGTTTTTTCCTTCTCCTGTAAAGTTACCATTTTGGAAGTTGTGTTGCGCTCGTATGAGTGGATCAGACACATCAGTGCTGCTGGAGTTTTTAAACACCTGCGTCCACTCTGTTAGACACTCCCACCTTGTCTACACATTTCCCACACAGAAGGATGCACTGCTAGAGGCTCCCACTCGTTACACATCTGAGCAATTCACAGACCCTCTATTCTTCCAGCTCTGCCGTCAGACAACCTCCCCTCCCAGTCCTCACCGTTCCCACATCACCATATAAAAGGCACAAAAAGCCCTCAGCGTTGACCTTGCTCGTCGATCAGACACAGCAGTGCTGCTGGAGTTTTTAAACACTGTGTCCACTCACTGTCCACTCTATTAGACACTCCTACCTGGTCGGTCCACCTTGTAGATGTAAAGTCAGAGACGACAGCTCATCTGCTGCTGCACAGTTTGTGTTGGTCATCCTCTAGTCCTTCATCAGTGGTCACAGGACGCTGTTGGCTGGATATTTTTGGTTGGTAGACTTTTCTCAGTCCAGCAGCACTGCTGCGTCTGATCCACTCAGACCAGCGCAACACACACTAACTCATCACCACCACGTCAGTGTTTCTGCAGTGCTGAGAATGACCCACCACCCAAACAGTACCTGCTCTGTGAGGGTCCATGGTGGTCCTGATGGACTACAGTCTGTAACTGTAGAACTACAAAGTGCAGCTATACAGAAAGTGGAGCTGATAAAATGGACATTGAGCGTAGAAACAAGGAGGTGGTCATGATGTTACGCCTGATTGGTGTTTTTATACTGGGAGGCCTGTAGAACTACTCCGTCACCCAGACCTTCACAGAGGTAAAGTCTACTTCTGCCTATGGATGCATTTGTGCAATTTTGCGCTGACATGTGGAAAAAGAAGTGGCAGTGGGAGGTTTTCCTTCACATTTGATTGTTTTAATTTTCATTTCTTCATTTTGGCTGGATTTCCCCCCAGTTCAGACACAGGATGCTGCTAAACAGATCAAAGGGAGATCCATGCAGGACGCTTATGTAAAGACTAAGGACAGGGCAGACTTGTCTCACCAGCATGTAAACTCTCCTCAAAGCAAATCTGTCAGAAGACCAAGTTTCCGCTCCAGCAGATTAGAGCTCGGACGGATTAGCCAAGTCGTAAGCGTGTTGTTTTGTTTTGCTTCTGTTTCTTTGGCTTCGTCACCCAGGTTTTGCGTCTTAGCACAGATCCACTGGTCTATGAAGGATATGGGTCAGTGGTTTCCGCCTGAGCTCTGACCTCTGCCTTATCGCCGTTCCTTCATCCGATGAGCCGTGTTTTACCTGTAATTGAGCTGACCGGGTCAGATGCGGTGGTCTTTGTAGGGCACTATTTCTTCGGGTTCATCTTGACCTGTTTTGTTACAGTACATTCTCAGAAATTAAGGTCCTAAAATCTCACTGGTGCCCCTCTCGTCACTGGGGTGGGACCCTCAAGGCTCCATCTCGGTGCCTTTAGTCAGGGAACATAACTGAACCATAATCCACTGAAATGATCTGTTCTAAGCTGGACTGACTCCACACACCCCGCCCCGCCTCGCCTCCAGGCTTTTACTTTACTGCTCTGTTTTAAAACATTCGGTTATGAAAAGGAACAAACACCAACTTTTCACCTGGAGAACCTGATTTAAGCTCTGTAATCAGCCCTTAGAACCACTGTAGAACCTTTGAGGGAACATCTACACTGTTTGTACTTTGATGAACTGAGAATGTGCCTGAACAGAACCCTAACAGTGTAGGATAAGCTTCCAGCCTGTCGCACGGTGATCCTTGGTGAAGGGATAGTTTTAGCAGTCAAGGTTCACTGAAAACATGAATTGCAACTCCTTGAACTCTGGCCTCATAAACGTGGTTGCAGCGTTACACATTAATCATTCTGCTCTTGTAATCAGTAGCTTCATGCTCATTGGTCTGTCATGAATGATTGATTTAGTTACATGGACAGGCATAACATTGCCACATTATCTTTAGCATTCAGACTCAGACCTCGTCCTTCTGATGCTTTGGGTATCCGTCTTCAGAAGAGCTGGAATATCATAAAATTGTAAATTAATAAGTGTTGCTATACATATATATCTCAAAGCATTCGCTCGTCTGGCTTCACACGCATATGAAATTGAGCGACATCCCATTCTTAATCCATAGGGTTTAATATGATGTCGGCCCACCCTTTGCAGCTATAACAGCTTCAACTCTTCTGGGAAGGCTTTCCACAAGGGTTAGGAGTGTGTTCATGGGAATTTCTGACCGTTCTTCCAGAAGCTCATTTGTGAGGTCAGACACTGATGTTGGACGAGAAGGCCTGGCTCACAGTCTCCGCTCTAATTCATCCCAAAGGTGTTCTATGAGGTTGAGGTCAGGACTCTGTGCAGGCCAGTCAAGTTCTTCCACACCAAACTTGATCATCCGTGTCTTTATGGACCTGCTTTGTGCACTGGTGTGCAGTCATGTTGGAACAGGAAGGGGCCGTCCCCAAACTGTTCCCACAAAGTTGGGAGCAGGAAATTGTCCAAAATCCGCTGACCCCGCTCTGTCATTTTACGTGGCCGACCACTTCGTGGCTGAGCTGCTGTCGTTCCCAATCACTTCCACTTTGTTATAATCCCACTGACAGTGGACTGTGGAATATTTAGTAGTGAGGAAATTTCACGACTGGACTTGCTGCACAGGTGGCGTCCGATCACGGCACCACGCTGGAATTCACTGAGCTCCTGAGAGTGACCCATTCTTTCACTAATGTCTGTAGAAGCAGTCTGCAGGCCTAGGGGCTCGGCTTTATACACCTGTGGCCATGGAAGTGACTGGAACACCTGAATTCAATGATTTGGATGGGCGAGTGAAAACTTTTGGAAATGGACTGTGTGTATTTAAGCTTTCTAAGCTGTTTCATTGTTTACCTTAAAGAGCTATTAGCTTACTTTTTCCAGCTATTTTGTGGTTTAGTCTTGCAATGTGCTGTAGTGCTCGCACACTTCTCCTACCCTTGCAAGGTATATAGGCCAACCTTGGCAGCGCCATATTTCTCTCATAATTAGGTCCCTATACAACATTGGATATTCATCACTACAGTTGTAGCTGGCTGTGGATATTTGTCTCCTACCAAACCATTCGCTTAGGCTCTTTGATGATTTTAAATCTTTTGGGTGTTTCTAAAGAAAACCACTTCTGATTCTGTAAATAATGTACAGTAAATGTATTCAAAATGATTCATATTACATTGTGCTGTACATGAGAATATGAGCACATTGCTCCATTTCATTCTTCGCTCTTGTCTTTGATTTTGACGGCACTCGTTTGCACCACCCTATTCCGTCCATTCTCCTTTTTTTATGTGTCTGTTCTCCGTAGCCACCTGCTGCATGATCTAAACCTGTTGTGCTCGTCTAGCTGTGGTGGTGGTCTACCTGTCACAACTATTCATAACCCACCATTTCAATCCCAGCTGGAAATGCCAGCCAGAAATAGAGCTGTCTGTCAGTGAAATTGAAGTGCCCTTTTTAAAGATTTCTGTTTCTCTTTGTTGTGCATGTTTCTCAGTCTTGATTTCCATTTGAAACCTGTCTAATGTGTTCAGGCTGACTGCGATTCATGATCACTGCATGGCTAGAGCTTTTCCACCTTACGAATCTAGAACTTGCAATTGCGTTTGCCTTTGATTCCTTTTGCTGGAGTCTAAAGGAGCTTTCCCACCAATCTTGTTTGGTTTAAACTAATCAGACTTTAGTGTTTTTTAGCTGTGAGCCAGAGTCATATGTAGGGATGTGCAGGCTGACTTTGGCTGAAATTAATGCAAGGCCGGTCAATTTTATTGCACAATCACAGGGTTCAACAATAACGATTGCCTGAATGCCCGGGGCAAGTGAAACGCGATGTCGGGACAACAGCACGAAATCATGTCCATGTTGGGGTGGGGGCCGCAGTGTGTTAACAGAACCGTGTAACTGAGACCAAATTCAGTTCACTTGAATATTTAACCCCTCGCTATACAAAAATGGCCTTATCCATTCGTCCAGTTAAAATAAACCAGTCATTTTATTTGTGGACAGTTGACATCAGAGTGGTGTGCATGTGTACGGAAAAACCTGTGCCACGCTGGACTCTAGAGCAGTGGAGACTTCATTGAGCTTCATAGAATGGGTTTCCATGGCCGAGCAGCTGCATCCAAGCCTTACATCACCAAGCGCAATGCAAAGCGTGGAATGCAGTGGAGTAAAGCGCCGCCACTGGACTCTAGAGCAGTGGAGACGTGTTCTCTGGAGTGACCAATCACGCCTCTCCGTCTGGCAGTCCGATGGATGAGTCTGGGTTTGGCGGTTGCCAGGAGACGGTACTTGTGCCGAGTGTAAAGTTTGGTGGAGGGGGGATCATGGTGTGGGGTTGTTTTTCAGGAGTTGGGCTCGGCCCCTTAGTTCCAGTGAAAGGAACTCTTAAAGCTTCAGCACCAAGAGATTTTGGACAATTTCATGCTCCCGACTTTGTGGGGACGCTCAAGTTCATGTGCGTGTGAAGCCAGACGAGCGAATGCTTTTGGAGATGCAGTGTACGTCAGCTGTGTTTGTTCTCAGATGAGTGCAAAACACTTCCAAGTACTTTTGCAATTGTTTGTCTAGCAGATCTGAATTTGCAGCATAACAGGTTTGTGCGTTTTTTTGTTTATTAATTTTTTTTATTGTTCAAAATGGCTCTCACCCTCTCAGGCCCATCAAAGTAATGCAGTCTTAATGATCTGAAATCCCAGTGCAATATACTGAGAACACAAACCACCTCAATTTGCTTTCCTTTTTATTAGCACTTTATATTAAAGCTGATTTCTTTCTCTCTCCTTCCACCCACGGATGGCCCCCAACACTGTGCTCTTCTCCGAGGTCTCCAGAAGACTGCAATTACTGTCTCATCTGCAAATCCTTGCCCTCGTTGCTAATTAGGGGCGGAAGAGAGAAATGGAAAGAGATGGAGACAGGAGCATGAATTGGACGATGAAAGAGCGAGTAGTCGTGCTTTATTGTGCCGCGAATGTGGACGGAGATGGAGGGAGGAGAGATGGAGAAGCAGTGTAACCTCCTATTACTGCTGCTTTAACCCTCACCCGTCCGCCCACACTCGACGCGAGATTTAGCATTTCACCACAATCCACACAGGGAATTATCTCCCGTCAGTGGAGCAGGACTAGAGAAGAGATGAATGGAAATAACTAGGGCTGCGCTGATAAAGGAATGCTAGGCCGAGGCCAGCGTCCAATATTTTTAATGCTAATTAATTGTTTTTATTGGAACTCATGCGTAAGCGTTTATCATATATACAAAGACTGTATCTACATGGGTTAACATTAGAGAGAAATGCTACATACCCTGCTGTCAGAACAAAACATTGTATCTCCATTTTTGACATTTTCCAGGTTTTTTACATAATTTAAAAATACCTTTTTGTCCTTTATATTGTGTCAAACTATAATGATGAATGCACAGAAAGAAACGGCCCAAAATTGCTTAGAAATATGTCTGGTTCCATTGACTTACATTAAAAGTAAAGTAGGTTTTTTTTCCTTCTCCTGTAAAGTTACCATTCTGGAGATACGAGGTTTTGTTCCAACAACAGCGATGTTGGGCTACAAACAAAGCAAGTATTTGAGATGGTTGTAGTTGTTTAAGCTGACTGCACCCGTTTTCCATAGTCATTAGATTTAAGTCATATTATGTGTCAACAAACGAAAAGGTGCTTGCTTTGAGGCAAATTAATGTAAATTATTAAACTGTCTGTTCTGGTCCTAAAATCTGTTTGGCTGATCTGCGTTCAAAGCCGTCGTGGAATCCACGATACACCACGGCTATGACCGCCTCACAGCAACCGAACTTTGATTAAAAAATGAAAAGCCCTTCTGCTGTTAATGGATTAGTCTTTGACAGCACTGAGTGAACTGATTAAGTAAGAGCCCTTTTTTTGGTTCATCTGAGAGGATGACAACTTGTGTTAACCAGAGCTGTCTTTACCAGAACTAGGCTGGTCAGCTAGCTTGCAGACTCAAAGATGGCAAACATGCTAAACCACTCCAACATTCATATCACAGCCTTGAATTAAAGTACTCATGATGAGAGTTGAAGCTGTTATAGCTGCAAAGGGTGGGCCAATATCATATTAAACCCTATGGATTAAGAATGGGATCCCTCTCAAGTTCATGTTTGTGTGAAGGCAGACGAGCGAATACTTTTGACAATATAGTGTATGTATGTGTCCATATATATATATATATATTGTGCTGGTCTGAGTGGATCAGACACAGCAGTGCTGCTGGAGTTTTTAAACACCTCAGTGTCGCTGCTGGACTGAGACTAGTCCACCAACCAAAAATATCCAGCCAACAGCGTCCTGTGACCACTGATGAAGGACTAGAGGATGACCAACACAAACTGTGCAGCAGCAGATGAGCTGTCGTCTCTGACTTTACATCTACAAGGTGGACCGACCAGGTAGGAGTGTCTAATAGAGTGGACAGTGAGTGGACACAGTGTTTAGAAACTCCAGCAGCACTGCTGTGTCTGATCGACGAGCAAGGTCAACGCTGAGGGCTTTTTGTGCCTTTTATATGGTGATGTGGGAACGGTGAGGACTGGGAGGGGAGGTTGTCTGATGGCAGAGCTGGAAGAATAGAGGGTCTGTGAATTGCTCAGATGTGTAATGAGTGGGACCCTCATGTGTGGATACAGTTAGGTCCAGAAATCTTTGGACAGCGACACAATCTTCATGATTTTGGCTCTGCATGGCACCACACTGGATTTGAAATGAAACAACTGAGATGCAATTGAATTGTCGACTTTCAGGTTTAATTCAAGGGGTTGAACAGAAATATCCTCTGAAATGTTTCAGAATTGCGACTATTTTTCTACAGAGGCTCCTCATCGCAGGGGCTCAGAACTAATTGGACAAATTAACTTTACCATAAATAAAATGTTCATTTTTAATACTTTGTTGAGAATCCTTTGCAGGCAATGACTGCCTGAAGTCTGGAACCCATGGACATCGCCAAACACTGGGTTTCCTCCTTTGTGATGCTTTGACAGGCCTTTACTGCAGCTGTCTGCAGTTGTTCCTTGTTTGGGGCTCTTTCTGCCTTAAATTTTATCTTAAGCAAGTGAAATGCTTGCTCGATTGGGTTGAGATCTTCTTTGGATTAAAAAACTCCTGGGTTGCTTTTGCCGTAGGTTGTCATTGTCCATCTGCACTGTGAAGCGACGTCCAATCAACCTTGTTGCATTTGGTTGAATCTGAGCAGAAAGTATATCCCTGTACACTTCAGAATTCATCTGGGTGCTTCTGTCTTCTGTCACATCAATAAACACTAGTGACCCAGTGCCATCGGAAGCCATGCATGCCTATGCCGTCACACGGCCTCCACCATGTTTTACAGAAGGTCTGGTGTGCTTTGGATCATGAGCCGTTCAAAGCCAAATCTTCTTCCCATCATTCTGGTACAGGTTGATCGTAGTTTCATCTTTCCAAAGAATGCTGTTCCAGAACTGGGCTGGCTTCTTTAGATTTTTTTTTTTTTTTTTTTTTGGGCGAAGTCTAATCTGGCCTTTCTATTTTTGAGGCTAATTAATGAATTCCACCTTGTGGTGAACCCTCTGTATTTGCCCTCATGACTGATGACATTACTGATACACGTACTTCCTGGAGAGTGTTCTTCACTTGGGTGGATGTCGTAAAGGGTTGTTCTTCACCATGGACAGGATTCTGCAATCATCCACCACTGTTGTCTTCTGTGGATGTCCAGGCCTTTTTGAGTTCCCAAGCTCACCAGTGCGCTCTTTTTTTGTTTTCCCCAGAATGTACCAAACTGTTGATTTTGGCCATTCCTAATATTTTCTGCTATCTCTCTGATGGATTTCTTCTTTTTTTCAGCCTAATGATAGTCTGTTTCACTTCCATTGAGAGCTCCTTTGACCACATGTTGTGGGTTCACAGCAGCAGCTTCCGAATGCAAATGCCACACCTGGAATCAACTCCAGACCTTTTGGATGGATTAATGAGGGAATAGCCCATGCAGCCCATAAAATAGCTTTTGAGATAATTGTCCAATTACCTTTGGTCCCTTGAAAAAGAGGCAGCTGCATATTAAAGAGCTGTAATTCCTAAATCCTTCCTCCAATTAGAATGTGAATAAATTAAAGCTGCGAGTCTGCACTTTAAGCCCATGTTGATTATACAACTGTATCTTGAATATCTTTCGGTAAACAGCTAAAATGCCAAAACTTGTGTCACTGTCAAATTTCTCACTATTTCTGGGCCTAATTGTATGTTTGTGTCTGTCTCTCATGTGGAAGTCGGGGCAGCATGTGATGCCAGTTATGACTAAGTATTACTGCTTTTGATCTCAACTTGTTGCGGAAAATGTAAGTTGCATTCATTATTTCCTCATGGTCTTGAAGGGAAAGAAGAAATGGAGCAATATAAGAGGCCAGAGCACAGTGTTATCTTTCCATGCACCCTGTAGGGATGAGTTTACAGTTTGTTCTGTTTAAACAAATCTTTTGGAGAGCGAACTGAACTGATTCACCTCCTTGGAAAGGTTGTTCATCTCCACCGCACCCAGTGCAGTGATGTACGTTAACGAGTTCTAGCTATGATGTTAAAGAAAACTGAAATGGTTTTTAAGCCCTCAACCTCTAAAGGATGTCCGTCCAGTGGTAATTTGCAGGATTGGGTTATTTAGCCGGTGAAACCTCATCATCAACAACTGCTTGGTCCAAATAGGATCATGGTAGCAGTTGGGAAAGCAGATAATCCCATGCGACCCTGTCCTCGCAACTTCCTCCAGCTCATTTCGGGGGACCTCGAGCTGCTCCCAGACCAACTTGGAGATATAATCCCTACTTCGGGTAGCTGTCACCAACTTCATTCTTTCAGTCATTACCCACAGCTCATGATCACAGGTGACAGCCTGGATGTAGACTGACCGATAAACAGAGCTTTGTATAATGGCTCAGCTCCCTCTTCACCACTACAGTCCGGTACAGTGACCACATTTAATGCCTTTATTTGTCCCAGCCTTTGGGCTATCTCATGATCCCTCTTCCTGTCATTCGTGAGCAAGACCCTGATATACTTAAACTCCTTCACCAAGGAGGCAGATTCTTTCCCCTTACCTGGAGTGGGAATTACCCTCCTTTTCCGTCCTAGGACCTTGGACTCAGATTTGGAGGTGCTGATCCGCAGAACAACTGCTTCACACTTGGCTGCAAACTGCTCCAGTGATTGCTGGAGGCATCCATGCTATCCAGCCAAAAGGACATAATCGTCTGCAAATAGCTGAGACTCCGCCCTCCTGATCTTGGATGAATATCACGACCAGGAGTGGAGACAACTCTGTAAAACAGTGAAGCAACATAAGTTTGATGGCGTGCAAGTAATGCAGAGCATTAATATTTCAAAACCAAGTGCTTTGATTTTAAAGGCTTTGCCCAGTTTGTAAAATCTCTATTTTTTTAAACATTTGCGTGCAAAATGTTATACATTTCTTATACCTTCATTCCAACCCCCCAAAACATTATTAAAAGGGATGTATTTTCTTTTTTCTCTCTGTTGCCTTTCACCATTTTGCTATGTGGGCATGGGCCCCAGAGGATTGATTGGCAGCCTTTGCATCAGTTGTAACCGGCCAGTTAGTGTGGCGCAGGATGAAAATCAGATCAGATCAATGTGGCCTTGCATCTGTCAACCTGAAAAGGGAAATGAACAAGAACATGGCCCTTCACCTGAAGGTCATAGCCCTGTCGCAGCGTCCAGTGGTGCTGCTGACAGCCAGATTTGTGTTTGTTAGAGAGATAATCGAAGGTTTTGCATTTCAACTGTGTTATTAACACGAAGCCGACCTTAGCACCTTACACGCCAGATTCTTGTTAGGATTTTCCCGTTCAGCCTTAAATGGTGCAGCAGTTATGTTTTTGCACCTGAGGCTTCTTATTTGATTTTTTTTTTTTTTTCCGTTCCCCCTTAAGTGGTGCGGCAGAGATATTTTGGCTTCTTTTCTTAATTTTCCCTTTTCACCTTAAATGATGCTGTGGCAGAATATAACTGCTGCACTGTTTTAAGATAAAATGGGAAAATTGGAACAAGAAACTGGCGAAAAGGAAACCAACTTCAGCCTCCAATTATAAACTCCAGGATGTAGAGAGTGAGCGTTCTTCCTCTGGCACTCTTTTGTAAATGAGTGCCATCTCCTGGTAGCTGTTATGTCATTCCAGTATTAGATGCGAAGCATGTGAAATGCGGAAGCATCGGTAAGTAGTCACTGTAGTCAGTTAGTGTTATCT